>NC_142750.1:15105918-15170918 GCF_051943395.1 Hippocampus bargibanti
AGGGTGACCTTGTGCATAAGCGGTCTTGAAACAAACATTTTCAGATCATTCACATCGCCTCAACATTATTTTTTTCTATTACCGAGTTTCAAAATATAAACCATTAAGCGTTAATGACCTCAGTGGTTTTATATTCAAGAACGAGACAAGGAGTATGATCGTGTAAAGGTTGACGAAGGGGCAAAGAGCCGCCATGGGCGGCAGGGCAAACTTAGAAGAGCAGATGATGAGAAGGAAAATGAAGAGGAAAAAGAGAGGGAGGAAGCACGACAAGGCATTTGGAATTGACCGCGAGTTGACCTCCTCCCTCTCACCTCTCCTTCACCTCCCTTCCTCCATCCTTCATTCTAGACAGAGGAGGCCTTAAACCCATACACACGCACACACGCACAAACACACAATGATTCGCCCTGATAGTGTCCTCTGCTATGCTCAGCGGGAAGCTTGAAAAGAGGATGAGTGACTGACACGTCTCCGCATAGATGCACGGGCACGTAATCACAAGAACACACACAATCCCAGTCATGACTACGACACAAGCCAGGTGTGTTTACATGGTGCGGATGTTGAGAGGAAAATGTTAGACACATAAACACCTTAGACGCAAATGCCAACACTTTCCTGTTTGTTATATTTGTCGACTCAAATTACGATACTGGTGTAGAAATCCAAAAAATTACTATTTACTATTTAGTGAAAAACGTTGAGAGCCTTTAAACACACACACACACACACACACACACACACACACACACACACACACACACACACACACACACACACACACACACACACACACACACACACACACACACATACAACCCTGTTTGAACGACTTTGTGAGGTCCGGGTAACTCCGGAGTGAGAACCGCACTTTCTGATAAGTTTACAGAAGAATTTGTGTTACATTTGAACACTATTTGACCCTCTAACTGCATTTCCCACAAAACAAAGCAATAGAATGTGGATTGAAAATGAAATCACAGCAGGAGTGATGTCTCTGAATGGGTAAACTCAGAGACGTCACTCATATCGTTTTAGTTTTTTTTAAAATGCCCTGTAAAGTAGAGGAATGAAGGTCAGTCGCAGCAAGACGGAATATGTGTGTGTGTGTGTGTGTGTGTGTGTGTGTGTGTGTGTGTGTGTGTGAGTGTGTGAATGAGAGGGATCCAAGTGCAAGAGTGATGCTACAGGGAGAAGAGATAAAGAAGGTGGATGATTTTAAGTACTTGGGTTCAACTGTAAATAGTAATGGAAAGTGTGGAAAAGTGGTGAAGAGGTGTGTCCGGGCAGGCTGGAAGGGCTGGAGGTCAGGTGTGATAGATGTGTTTCAGCTAAGATTAAAGGAAAGGTGTGGAAAACATTGGTGAGACCAGCCATGATGTTTGGACTGGAGACAGTGCCACTGAATGAAATACTGAAGCAGAGGTGGAGGTAACAAAAATGAAGATGTTGAGGTTTTCTTTGGGAGTGACCAGGTCAGATAGGATCAGGAATGAGTACATCAGAGGGACATCTCATATTAAAGGCTGTGGAGAGAAAGTCAGAGAGGCCAGACTGAGATGGTTTGGACATTTGGTCCAGAGGAGAGAGACTGAATATATTGGGAGAAGGAAACTGGGCCTTGTGAACGGAAGGAAGGCAAAAGAGTAGGTTTGTGGATGTTGTCAAAGAGGACATGAAGGGAGTTGGTGTGAGAGAGGAGGATGCAACAGAGTTAGATGTACACTGATTTGCTGTGGCAACCCCTGAAAGGAAAAGCCGAAAGAAAGAAAAAGAAGAAGAGTGTAAGCTACTGTCGGGACATGTCATCGAATCCATCCTGTGTTCTTCCATCACCGTTTGGTTCGGGGCCGCCACAAAAATGGACAAAATCCGACTTCAACGGACAGTTAGGACGGCGGAAAAAATCATTGGCACCGCCCTACCCACTCTCGAGGACTTGCACACTGCAAGA
Source organism: Hippocampus bargibanti (assembly GCF_051943395.1). NCBI lineage: Eukaryota > Metazoa > Chordata > Actinopteri > Syngnathiformes > Syngnathidae > Hippocampus > Hippocampus bargibanti. The sequence goes on from NC_142750.1 coordinate 15,107,876, forward strand.
ATCCAAACTAGGGCGCGGAAAATCCTACTGGACCCTCCGCACCCTGCCCACCACCTTTTCCAGCTACTCCCCTCAGGCAGGCGCTACCGATCCATGCGCACCAAATCCAGCAGACATTTAAACAGCTTCTTCCCTCAAGCCATTAACTCTTTGAACTCTTTCAACAGTAGTCAAAATGGAACTGTATAGTGCCACTTAGCAGTTTTTTTGACAACGATACTAGTGCAGCGTGTTCTACCGGAAACAAATTCCTTGTGTGTCCTACATACTTGGCAATAAAGATGATTCTGATTCTGATTCTGATTCTGATCTAGTGGATGAGGCACATCAAAACATAACGCCAACTAAGATCCTCCTTTTAATATTTCATCAATAAAATTAAAAATAAATTAAAATAAAGCTGCAGATCAATGTATAATACGCTTTGATCCTCTCCTCTTTCATCTAGAACTGCTTCATGTCATCACAAAGAGGGTACAGCAAGTCCTGAAGAATGAATGTCTCTCTGTGTCTTTGTTTTGTCATATTGTCTCCATGCTGTCATATTATTTGTTAATTAGTTTTTTTTTGTTCTTTTGACTTCAAGACGGCGCCACGAGAGTGGCTGCCTTTCCAGCAGCTCATGTATTTTGTTTTTCTACTTTCATTCCTTTCATCACTTTGCTGCTGTGAAATGTAAATTTCTCCACTGTGAGACTAATAAAGGCATATCCAATCCAATCCAATCCAATAATTTCCTAAGCATGTTACAAAAAAAAATCATATGTGAACTCGCCTAAAAATGCTGTTACATAAAGTTGTGGCGGTACTTGAACCTTGCAGGTGAAGAGCAATTAATTAGCTTAAATAACGTTGACATCAGAATTTTATCTTGCCATTGAACTGAACTGTAATTGCAGAGAAGTCTGGCCATACGGAATTCACAAATTATTGATTTGTAAAATATCCATATCTATATTATTAATGAATGAATGAATGAATGAATGAATGAGTGAATGAATGAATGAACTTAATGATCTGTTGTTACACACAGCGTAATTTACGTGGCATCAGTCAAGTGAGGTGAGTACTTTTTTCCACTAAAAGTGCACAGTTGATCTTGAGGATATGATTAGGGGTTAGTTAATCACAATTATTTTTGAGTGTTGAAACTGAGTGTGAATTTTTACACCCAAGACTCATTACTGTGTTAAAAGCGTATTCGCCTTGCTGTTACACACGTTTAATTTTCTAAATATAAAAACCACATGCACGCACATGGTAATGTCCTGCTTCATTACTTTTGTGTGACAGATTACCCTGTGCGAACGCCGCTATTTTATCCCAGGTCAGTGAAACCCTGTGATTTCTGTGGAGGAATCACAGAAGCGAGAAAATGATAATATAATGTAGAACAAGTTATCATTTTATGTAATGAAGGCAATGTATATTATGAATGTTTCTTCTTATTCATGGGTAGATGGGAAGTGACTGTTCGTTGGCTTGTGCACAAAAGAGCAGTTCAGGAAGTGTGTTGAAGAGCATTTCTCCGAGGGACTCCCTCGTTCTACTGGGAGATTTCAAATATTCAGGTGGGCAATGACAATGTGAACTGGAGATGAAATAATTGTGATGTACGCCACAGAAAAAAATAACATCTAACTCTGGGAGGGCCACTGGTGTGTAAGCCTCTGGAAAATCCCTATCAGGCACAGTGAGAAATTATACAAAATTGGATGAAATCAAGGGCGGCACTGCACAGGGATGAATAAATATACGTCGCAGTGCACTTTTGTACAGATGACGGCTGAAGAAACCTTCTCATCGATGGACCACTCCTGTACGACTGAGAGCTTACACAGACGTATTGCTGCCAACTTTGGGAGAGACATCCTTCTGCTGGTACGTAACTTAGAAAAGGCCACCTTTAAATTAGCTGATTTAAAGAACCACCTCAGATTCAATCTTAGATGTAGACAGAGCCGGTTAATTCCTAAATGCTTGAAGCAAGCACCCCCTGGAACCCGGATACTTAGCCGATAAAATGCAACAAAATTATACTAGGAAAATTCTAAATTTGCGAATTAGGAGACTTAACATAGAGATAAAAAACAAACAGTCAGAAATAGAAACTTATTATCAGCGATTACAAACTAATCTTACCCACAAAATCTATCAGGAAGTGTGTGAATTTACTAAATCCGGTTATATGAGGCACCACAGCAAAACCAAAGAGAGACAAAAGGGTAAATTTCAAAAATTACTTTTACTGAAACAATCTCAGCTACTGGTAAACACGCGGAAAATTAGGTATGAACAGTTTGCAAGGGAGAATTGGATCAAAAATTTGTCAGACAGAGATCTCTCAGAGACAGAAAAGGCGGTACTTACCAAAGGTTTAAATTTCTCAGTGACTCCTAAAACTATACCTACAATAGATTATATCACAGCTACTGAATCGGCTATTAAAAATAACAAACTTTCGTATGCAGAGGCAGATGATCTACGCATTAAAATATCAGCTCTTCTCAGTAGTGCCAAACTTCCTCCGTCCAACATAACATTAGAAGAGAGAAAGGCGTTAACTACTCTACAAAAAGACAAAAATATTACTATTTTGCCAGCAGACAAGGGCAGATGCACAGTGCTGCTCAACACATTGGATTATGAAGACAAAATAAATAGGTTAATCAGTGATTCTAACACGTATGAGCAACTAAAAAGGGACCCTTCCAATAGATACAAGAAAGAAATGATTGACTGTCTCCAAAAGCTAGAGAAAGGAAAACATATAGATAAACAGATGTATTTTAGATTATACCCGGGAGAGGCCACGCCATGTATCTATGGCCTGCCAAAAATACATAAAGAAGGGTTCCCCCTCCGACCCATTGTTTGTAGCATTGACTCCTCTACATACAATGTAGCCAAATATTTAAAAACTATTTTAGCTCCGTTGGTTGGTAACACAGAATACCACGTAGAGAACACCACAGGGTTTGTAGAGAGGATCAAAGACCTCATATTGGAACCTGAGGAAACTTTGGCATCATACGATGTGACTTCTCTCTTTACATCTGTCCCAACCCCAGCAGCAGTCTCAGTGGTGAGGACGAGGCTGCTGGCGGATGTTTCTCTGCATGAAAGAACCAAACTGAAACCGGATCACATCTGCCAATTATTAGAAATCTGCCTTAATACTACGTATTTTCAATTTCGGGAAAAATTTTATAAACAAATCCATGGTTGTGCTATGGGCTCACCAGTTTCACCCATAGTGGCTAATCTTTACATGGAAGAGATGGAGAAACAGGCCCTCACATCCTTCCCAGGGACAAAACCTAGACACTGGTTTAGATATGTGGACGATACTTTTGTCATAATTAAAAAACAAGAAATTCAATCCTTCACAGATCATCTCAACTCTGTAGACTTCAACATTAAATTTACTCGTGAGGACATTCAAGAGAACCAACTAGCCTTCTTGGATTGTAAAGTAATTATAAAAGAGGACAGAGCGCTAAAAACAGAAGTCTTTAGGAAGGCTACGCACACTGACCAATACTTACTTTTTGACTCTAACCACCCTTTACAACATAAACTAGGAGTTATCAGAACCCTCCAGCATAGGGCTAAACTAATACCAACTAGCACTGAAGGTAGAGAAAAGGAGGCAAAACATATCAGGACAGCACTCACTAACTGTGGGTACCCTCAGTGGTCATTCAACAAATGTCAGAAAGAAAGAATAGCGAACGAAACCAATAATTCTCAAGATTCTAAAAGGAGAGGAGTAGCAGTACCGTACATTGCAGGAGTTTCTGAAAAATTACAAAGAGTCCTTTGGCAACATAAAATTCCTACTTATTTCAAACCGATAAACACGTTAAGGCAAAAATTAGTGCATCCAAAAGATAGGCTACCAAATGAAAAACAAAGTAATGTAGTTTATTCCATACATTGTAAGAATGAAAATTGTAAAGAGCAGTACATTGGGGAGACTCAACAAATTCTCAAAAAAAGACTTTATCAACATCGCAGGGATAATACTAGTGGGCCTCAATCGGCAGTACATTTGCACCTAAAAGCTAGCAACCACTCATTTGACGACAATGAGGTTAAAATCTTAGCGAAAGAACATAGATGGTTTGAAAGGGGGGTGAAAGAGGCGATTCTTATAAAACAACAAAATCCTTCATTAAACCGGTCTGGTGGTGTGAGGTTCAATTTGGATCGTTCATACAATAGCCTGCTCAGGCAAAACAGGTTAGGCAACTTTCGCAATGCTGATGAGGGTCGTTATGCTGATGAGGTGATACCGGGGGGAGTGGGTGTAATAGGCCAATCGTTAGTCAGGAATGTAGGAACAATCAGTGGGGCCACAGGGGGGGGGTCCCACGCCCCCCCCCAACCTGAGAGTAGGGACCTATCATAGCTGTGTCCGGCGCCACCAGGTCTGGACATTAGGGATATATAAATGGGGCCGATACGACCAGTCAGACTTTAGTTCGCTGACGAAGCCTCTTGGATAGGAGGCGAAACGTCCGAAACCTTCACTTTTGTACAGATGACGGCTGAAGAAACCTTCTCATCGATGGACCACTCCTGTACGACTGAGAGCTTACACAGACGTCGCAGTGCAAAGGTTGTTGGTTTTAATCTGGGCCAAGCCGACCTGTGTGGAGTTTGCATGTTCTCCCCATGCCTGTATAAGTTTCCTCCGAGTATTACAGTTTCCTCCCACATTTCAAAAACACGCGAGGCAGGTTGATGGAACACTCTACATTGTCCCCTGGAGTCATTGTAAATGTGCCTCGCAACCAGTTCCGGATGTCCCCCGCCTGGGCATGAAGACAGCTGGGATGGGCTCCAGCACGCCCAAGATCGTTGTGAGGTTAAGCGGATTAGAAAATGGGTGAATGGATGGATTAAATCAAACGCATCTAAGTGAAAAAAAAAAAAAAACAACAACACAAAATATGATTGACAAATGAATCCATCTGCAATACAGAAAGATGTAGGGAAATCCATCAAAGGCCAAAAAAATCTGGGTATTATTTAATACCAATAAAGAATGCATAAAATTATATCGATCTCTAAATTAGCAGACAGAGCCAAGTAATGGTGATAAGTGTGTTGTGTATAGCAGACCTAATTAGAGCAACAGCTGCTCTGAGTGAATGTTTCTCTGCATGCACATGTGTCATTGTGTGGATTGATGGTTTCGAGTTTAAGATTTCAATTTCCTCCTCATCCTGCCATGTCAGAAGCTGTAAATCAGCACACACAGACACACACAAACACACATCCCCACATGCACGTAGAATACCGCACACAACCCCACCATCTGTACACTGGTGTTTATTTACATCGCACTGTTTATACTTGGGTGTTTCGATCAATTTTAATCATTTTCTTTTTCCATGCCTTCACATACAGAATATTAACCAGGCAAAACCATAAACTACATCCATTGATGAATGTGCAGTGGCCCCAACGGAAAAAAAACAACATCAAAGAACCAAACACAATGAAAAATTAAACAAAACACGAGAATATCAAATAAAAAAAAACCCACAGCAAAATAACTAAACAAATGAATGCACAATTATAAATAAATAAACACAACAGCAAATTAAAACGTGAAGAAACTATTTTAAAAAATTGAGAAAACAGTAAACACAACAACAAATAACCGAACACAACAGCAAGAGGGAGGCTATTTAAGAGCTCTGTTCTCCTACATTGCCTGATTTCCTTTATTATTTTATGTGTCTCAGTAAAGACTCTGTTTGAAGTTACTGTCTCCACCATTGTATTTCGGATCCAACCCTTACTACTTCACGTCGTCCCTCGAGTCCTGTCACCAATACTCGAGCGGACATGACACACACGTGATGTCATCCAATTGTGAAATTGGCTAAGGATGTTGACAAATTTCTGTGGGCATCCAAACTTCAGGAGAATATTCCAGAGAAGGTCCCTGTTGACCGTGTCAAAGGCCTTTGACAGATCAATAAAAGCAACAGAGGTTCTGGTACTGTTCCCTACACTTCTGAAGCTGCCGAGCTGTGAAGACCATGTCTACGGTGCTCCTGTTCTTCCTGAAACCACACTGGGATTCTGGCAGCAGATCTTCTGTGATGCAGTTTATCAATCTATGTAGCATCACTTTAGCCTGGACTTTACCAGCAACTGCCAGAAGTGAGATGCCACGGCTGTTACCACAGAGGGATTTGTCCCCCTTGCCTTTGTAGATGGTGACAATATTTGCATCTTTCCACTGCTGAGGCACAGTTTCATGTTTCCACACATCGCTGATGAAGAGGAAGAGGGCACGGGTACAAAGGTAGCCTCCTTGCTCTAGGTTCTTGGCCGGGATACTGTAAGGACCAGGGCTCTTGTTGCTTTTCAGACATTTTAAAGCACTCTTAACCTCTCCAAAGGTTGGTGGAAAGTCAAGGTCTTGGATAGTCGGGCTATCAGGGAGCTCCTCGAGAACTAAAGGGTCTGTTGGGGAAGGCTGGTTGAGTAAACATTCAAAGTGTTCTGCCCATCTATTGATGATGAGCTTCTGGTCTTTTATCAGGGTTGTACCTTCACTAGACTTCAGAGGGGAGACAGCACAGTTTCTTGGGCGCAATAGAGCATGAGTTTTGAATGCACCTCCGCCCTGAGTTTCTGCCATTGCCGGCGGAGCGCAGTTGATGTGGGGTTGTTGAGTACAGCACTGTGTGATGTGTGCATGTTTTTGAGCATCGAGGTTATTGTGTCTGTGTTGTCATCAAACGTCCTGGTGCTTTCTGCGCTTATATCCGATGTATTGGATGCTGCCTCATAGAGCCTGGAGCTGGTCGTTGACCATTTTCCATCAATGGAGTCCTCTCCCAGCAGGTTAGGCTCAATGTCCTCCAGGTTTTCAGCAAGATAGACGGAGTTTGCCCGAGCCATAGGCTCTGCTAGCCGGGTCCAGGCCAGCCTCTTCTTCCCTGACCTCTGGAGATGAATAGCAAGGCGTATTTGCACTCGACGCCTGGTCATCATGAGTCGGTGGTCAGTCCAGCACTCAGCTCCTCTCATTGCACGAGTGAGCAAGACGTCTTTTATGTCTGAGCGTCTCACAATGGTGTAATCGATCAGGTGCCAATGTTTAGAGCGTGGGTGCATCCAGGATGCTTTGTGCTTGTTTTTCAGTTGGAAGATGGTCAAATCATTCTCAGCGCAAAGACTTACCAGCCGTAGGCCATTTGCATTGACATGCCTGATGTCATGCCCACCAATCACCCCACTCCACACCTTCTTGTCCTTCTCCGCTCTTGCGTTAAAATCACCCAGCAAGAAGATCTTATCCTCCCTGGGTATGCTGCAGAGGACCTCATCTAATTATAGAAGCTGTCCTTAGCGTCTTCCTTTGATGGTAAGGTAGGTGCATAAGCACTAAGAAGGGTGGTGTATCTTTTATTAGCCAGAGGGATCCTAAGTGACATAAGCCTTTCACTTATGCCAATCGGTGATTCTGGGAGTTTTAGTACGAGACTATTTTTTATTGCAAGTCCAACACCATGCCGATGCTGTCCTCCTTAGGGGTATCCTTTCCAGAAGAAAGTATAACCTTGCCCTTCTTCCTTTAGGGAGCCTTCATCCTGGAGTCTCGTTTCACTGAGTGCAGCGATGTCAACGTTGTAGCGGTTGAGTTCGGCTGCAATGAGTGCAGTTCTCCTCTGAGGTCTATCAGTGTTGATGTTGGTATCCAGGAGTGTCCTTATGTTCCATGATGCCAGTATGAGAGGGATTATTTTCTTGGTTCTATTTCGACCGCTGACTGGAATTCCCGACAGGAGCGGTGGCCTATCCAGAATTTTTTTGAGTAGGCAGTAAGTTTGTGCCACTAGGCCCTTCCCGAGTTGGGGTGAGCAGTGCGGTCCTGAATAGGGCTGCTCAGTCGCACGGGGGTCTGCCGGGAGCAGATGCCACGCAATCCCACCTGCTAGCGACCATGAATAGCCCCGTGTCGCTGGTGCGCTGGTGTTCTGATTAAGAGCTTCCGGTGCATTCATACCTGCTTCCGTCACCAGACACCCCATCGCCACCAGACTCTGGTCTATTTCCGGTAGGTGGTCCCACCGAGGTAGAGATGGATACCTGCGCAGAGAAATTATTTTAAGTACAACTGGGGGCGCGCATGTCCCAGCAACACTTCTTGACTGTAGGAGGGTGGGATCCGGAGGCAAGAGGAGCCCAGGACGACCGGCACTCTTCCACTGTTGCAGGAGGCTGCCGGAGCTGCAGTCTTTCGTAGGACCGCCTATCGTGTGCCACAGAACACGTTGCTTTTCTCTCAGGGTGTGCTCCCCTAGCCTTTGTCTTCCTAGACTTACTCACAAGGCAGCAGGGCAGTGGTTGGTCAGTGCCAGGGCATGCCCACTACATGGGCCTGTGCAGCTGACCTCTGGGGACCATTGCAGCTCCGAAATCCCCTGTCGATTAGCCTGGAGTCATGAGACATCCAGTTACCATGTGTCGGCCGGACGAGGAGGCCCGACAGGAGTCTTGGTGATGGAGAGGCTGTATACTGGCAGAGGAAGACTTACACAGAGCTGCTTCCCTGTTCACCACTAAGGGCTAGCCAGCGGCAGCGAGCTGTAAGCAAGAGAGTTGCAAGCACATCACACCTAGGTATAATTAAAAGAATAAAACAAATATCTAATTTAATGTCAAACGACAAACGCTAAGAAACCAGCGAATGGACGCACGTCGCATCGGCTGTAATTCTTCAGTTTGGAGGTAAATCTATTTTACAGACTGTCAAACTTGGCTTTTACGTATTTTCTAAAAGTTACTTTTTTTTTAAGTACAGTGGAAAGGTAGTTTATCTTGTTAAAATGTGTATTGTGTATTTGACTATTTTGCAGTGTAAAATTTGCATATTATTATTTGTACTGCATTGTTAGAAGTCAAGGTCGATATTGTTTTCTATTTATCATTGTATTTTATTTATTGTATTCTATTTATAATTGTATTTTCTTCATTATTGTATCTATGCTTGTCTATGACAGTAAAGTGTCCTTGAGAGCTTTGAAAGGCGCTTGAAATCAAATTTATTATTATTATTATTATTATTATTATTATTATTATTATTATTATTATTATTATTATTATTATAACCCTCGATATTCATGTCAAAATAGAGGCTACACCAAGAGCTGCTGAGCGAAATCTACAAGTGCCAGAATTCAGTGGGGACATATTGTACCGAACAGGATGAGAAAACACCTGGACTTTGCTGAAGATTATTTTAATTCCAGCAACACAGCGCTGGATATCCAAAAAGGTAATCTCGATTTGTCACATCCAATAGTGAAAAATGGCGGAACGGACAACTTTTTTCCCTATATATTGAGCAGGAAATTACACAATTTTGCATGGATTCCGTGTTCAGATATCTGAATTTCCGTTGTAGGGAATCATTTTTTCTATCATTTATTTGTACAAAAATTAACACATCCTTATTTTATGGATTAAGGAATTTCCGTTTGACAAAATTCTGTTTCATGGGAATACTTACTATATTAGTTAATTTCGAAATATCTAACATTCAAACCTAACATATTATTGACATCAAATTTCTTTGAAGGTTTTGTTTTTTGCCTCATCTCTGCATTCTAAAAAGTGTCGTGACTTTCCTTGTTTTCTGGCTCATGGGTTTTTATTGCTTTTGTTTCAATAAGGTGAAAATCGGAATAACGGCGTCACGGTTTCATCACATTGCTGGGAGACGGCAAAAATGTGTACCACGGCCAATGGTATAGCACTGGTGCCACTGAAGGGGCTCTGTAATGTTTACGTCCTCCTCAAGTCCAACCTTAAAGGTAGGTTCAGCAAGTTGGATCACAGTGACACAGCTGAATGGCACCAGACTTTTTCTTTTAGAAATATGTCTATTCACCACAACTGTTTTACAGAAGACTGTGTGGAATCTCCTCAAAGCACAGTTTGGACATTTTAATCAAAACGTGGCTAATTATGTTGTCATGTTATAGTTGTCCACTAAGTTATTTTGTGATTGGTCTTGAAGTGATACAAAATGTGTGTCTCCTCGATTAAAAATTTTCACAATTTAATGTTGCACTGAAAATGTACCCCTCTACCTCTGGATTGTAAGAATTTGTTTTTGAGATGATGAAAAATTAAGGTGCCTTTTGATAGACCCATTCGTTTGTTTTGTGTTTAATATAAACATTCGTTATATATTAAATGTCTGTGGTAAGAGTGGCCTGAGGACGGATTCCTACCATTAAAATTGTGCCTCCAAAAATGTTGTTTAATTCAAAAAATGCCTCTTACAATTTAGTTAAAAAATACTAATCAACAAATATCAATTGGTGTTTGAAAAGATATATTATTAATTTTCTTAAAATCTATTTCATTTTTGTTATTTTTCCAACTTTTGATCGAATTATCAATTATTTCACTTGAATCTTTGATCAAACGCACGCACAAGGTTAAAAAGTTACTTATAACGTGTAATGCCACTTTTAACCATGGACTGGGCGCTACTGAGGTGAAGAAGGTGTAATACCACCTTTAACCATGGATTCGGTGGGAGCGCTACTGACTGGACCAATTGTGATGCACACTTACCTGGTGTGCATCCATTAGGGTCACATACACTCACACAGTTTTTGGTCTGGAATGCCCCCGTGTCATGAAAAGTCTTTAAAACATGGTTTGAAGTCTCTCAGAGCAATTTGCCCGTGGGTACCTCATTTTAGGTCCCCACGGGTACATGAGTCCCCACCGGACTGCGTGCAGTCAGGTTGATGTCCCCACCGGGGGGCACAAACGAGAACACACACATGATTTGCACCTAACTAAATTGTGATAAAATTACATTTCTTTTAAAAGGGTAGGAATTTACAACATTAGTTTTTAATCATGTGCAACTGATGTAAATGTCCAAATAAACTTTAGCCATGTTCCCTTGATGGTAGGTGACAATCTTAACAATGGCTGAACAAATAAACAACAACAAGTAACTAAACACAGGAACAAATTACAAATCAGCAAATGGGAAAACACAGCGCACATTAACCTATTTCAAGAAGGAGACACCAGTGGGGGACATTATAGGTTCATCGCAGGCTGTAAGAGAAGGGCCACCGTGATTAAGGGCACTGATTCCCTGCTGATGAGCCATACTTGTGGCTGGATGAGACTGCATTATTGCCTGGATGCACATCACGAAAGATGTGCTGTGCTCCCATGTCCCTTTCTGTGTTCTGAGGTCCGTTTGTTGTTGTCTCATTGGGATGACACAGTGACACAATTTAAAGAATTGTGAGCGATCACAGATGGATTGTTGTTCCACAAATAAACCCCATTATTCTGCATGAACATTTGTGTATAGCCAAGCCAAATAGTTTATTTTAGCATAGGCATGCATGTACCATATGTAAAATGGCACCATTGGAGTGATGCGTGAATACCCGACGACAGTTCTTATGGGCACACTCATTACCCTCATAAGTATCAGCGGATTAGAAAGTAGATGGATAGTTGGATGGACTCTTTGGACCCCAGCACCAGTCGACTATGACGCAATGTTGAACTCTGCATGAGGGTGAATTGATCCAATTTGATATTTTTGAAGACCTATGCATGGCAGCACATAGTGGCACATTTAAATATGGCTGTTTGCTGCAGTTGTAGGTTAGGACACAACCAACTTGATTCAGCGTCGATAAAAGCGACACCTCACGTTTTCTTGCAATGGTTTGCTCATGTCCTGCGACAGATCGAGGGATGCAAAGTATGTTTACAAGGACCTGCCATGCGTGGACGTGATAAAGTTGATCACACATATCTGAAGAAAAAAACTGGATTGACTGTATTTTTTTCAGATTGAGGATGTTTCCTTCAACTACCCCATTCGCTGCCATTCCCGAATTTATTTGGGAATTGAAAAGTGTGACGTTGAGCACCATTCCAGAATTTGTTTGGATTTAGTTTTTTTCTTGTGAGGGGGAGGTGCAGATAAAGCGCTTGTCAGACCTCTGGCAATGTTTTTTTCCTTCCACGAGGGGGCAGCATTTGCCTTTTGTCCATGTTAGCGCTTTGTTACAGCTTCAACTGTTGTTAAAGCGTTATATAAATCAATATGTATGGAATGTATTGTATTTTTACAGTCGACCTCGTTTCAAGCTCAGATACCTTCAGACCCAATAACTTAGGAATTAACTCTTTTTTCTGATGAAAGAAGAGTCTAAGGTTTCTAATGCTATATTGAATCTTTAGGCAGTCCTAAAACTCAATATACCGTGGTCCCTGCAATTTGAGTAAAAATGACAAAAAAAACTTGCAGATCATCTGGCAATGAATGAGTTAAATAACCAAAGTAACAATTTTTTAAAATGAAGTTGAAATTTTGAGTTGGGGAAATAATGGGTGTGTTGAGTCTCGATCACTAAACTCAACAAATATTGTGGATTCACTGTATGTCTGAAAACAAAGATAACACCGTGGGCGACTGGTTAATATGACCGCCTCACAGCGCACGGGTGCAGGGTTTGATTCCGGCTCTGGCCTACCTGTGTAGAGTTTCCATGTTCTATGTGCCTGTGTGGGTTTTCTCCGGGTACTTCGGTTTCTTCCCACATACCAAAAACATGGTAGGTCTTCAACCTCGGTCCTCAAAGGCCCCTGATCTGCCTGTTTTTGAAATCTCCCAGGAGCTACACACCCGATTCAAATAATCAGGATTGTTGTATTGCTGCTTCAGAGCTGATGAGTTGATAAGCAGATCACCTGAAACCTCAAATCATGTGTTGCAGCCGGGAGAGATGGAAAACAAACAGGATAGTAGTTGGAGATGCCTGCTCGAAATTGCCAGAATCAGAATCAGAATTATCTTTATTGCCAAGTATGTACAACACACAAGGAATTTGATTCTGGTAGAACACGCTGCACTAGTAAATTGTAAGTAAATTGTCCCTTAAGGTCTCCCGGATGGTTGTTCATCTCTATGCGTGTCACAATTTTCAAGGTGGTGATGGTGGTGGACCCAAAAATGCAGGCAGCAGGGAGGAACAGGGTGTATTTGACAAATTTTATTAAATAAAGTCAGCAGAAAAAAAATCTCAAACAACAACGTGATAAGAAAAAAAGTCCAAAGTAGCAAATAAAACCATAACTAAAACATGACATGATGAAACAAACCTGACAGGACGAAGCAATCAATGACCCGACACTGAATGGTCGTGCCGAGTCTTTTTAACTGCGACTGATTAAAATGAGCAACACCTGTGCAGCTGCAGGCGGGGTCCGACAGTACCACCCGTCGTTCGCAAACCGAAATATGACAGTGCGCCTGAAGGAAGAAATTGTTATTGGTGTCCTGAGCTGACCCATATGGTTATACAATTTGTTTGCCACTTTCTGTATTCTCTCACACTGATCGTGAACACCTGGTCCCAAGACTGATTCCACTTGCTTTATCGATTGTTTTGTATTTTTTACACTTATCTATGTTTTGTATTTTCCTGCATACGCCTGACAATGTATCTTACACAACATGTTTATCTGAAACACCTGGTACCAGGGCTGAGGGAGGGGGGAGAAATGACTCATCTCTAGCGAGGACAAGCTGGCCACTTGTTTTCGCGTGAGTGGGTCTATAAGATGGGGAGTTTCCTGAATACCGGTGAGAGTCTGCTGTGAACTGTGTACTGTGAGTGTCCAGCTTTGGGTTTTCCAGATTACTCTACCGGGGTGTTTGCCGGCTCTCCGCCCTCTGTCAACGGTAAGGTATGCTATTCTGGATCTGAACCGTGATGTTGGAGTGTTTATGTGGGGGCATAAGAGCAACGACTTGTGTCTAGCGTAATTACTCATGATGGTAAATGTTGTGAACTGCTGTGTATTCTATCATTAAATGTCACTGATATTTATACAGTCGTTGTTTGTGGTCATTTCTCTGCTGCGATCTCTCCGAACCTGTAATAAGGCATTTTTCACAAAACAGCGCCCGACGATATGCTGGCAAAGACAGCTGGGTGAGGCTAATGCAAGGATTCATTAGATGGATAGTGTCATGATCTGGTTGGGAACCAACGGGGGGCGCTGTCGGCCCCGCCTGCACCTGCACAGATGCTGGTCGTTTCCAATCAGTGACACTCAAAAGGACCCCCGGCACGACCATTCGGTGTCAGGTAATTGTTTAATGTCATTGTTGTTTGATGCACTGTTGTATGATGTTGAACGCATTGTATGCTGTTGTATGTAATTGTATGCATTGTGTGCGGTGCATGTGTTTGTTTAACCTTGGCGGACTTTTAATCTTGGTTTTCTTTTGATACTTTGTATTTTTTCCGTTCAGATGATTTTGATGTTTTAGATTTTGTTCCTGCTGACCTTATTTTAATACAATTTGTCAACCACAACCTCCTGCTCCCTCCTGCCTGCTTTTTGGGATCTGCACCAAACAAACACACACCAACAAACACAAACGTAAAAGCCAGAGCACAAGCTCAAAAGCACAAGAATACGAAATTGCCACAACACAAATGCTGCCCCTACAAAATGGTTTCATCATGGTATGACATCAAAAATGTGTAAAAGTGATTAGACAACTTTGTCAATATTTTTACTTTCTCCTTGACTTAACACGAGGGATTGTAAATTATCAACACCCCCGTGCCCAAATCAGCAGTTTTAGTGGAACTCCAACGACAAGGTGGCTCAATAGTTGTACTAAGTTGTACTCTGAGTCATCCACACCGAAGAAAACAAACATCAGCGCTGGATCAGGGAGGCTATTGAAATCCGGAAACGAGAACCAAGGACCATCAACAGGGATGAGGGAGCTTACATGCTCTGTACTACCTGCAGCAGTATCCTGGAGGGACGAGTGGACAGCGGGGGGAGTGACTTGCCTGTCAGATCTGACAGGTAGGTCACGCCCTCATAGCAAAATCAGCTGAAAAAGGTCACAACAACATCCGTGACACTCTGACGAAGGCGGAGGTATACGCCGGAACATGTCAGGTATTTGAACACCTACAACACAGTGTCTGTAAGAAAAGAATCTGGTTTTAATAAGGTGGCTAAAGATGGAAGTCTATCCTTGAAACTAAACTACAATAACAGGATGCCTTTCAACTTCAGCCAATATTTCCTTGTTGTTTAATCTGGTGTTAGTGATCTATCACTTTAGCATGGCTTTCTTCAGATTCCGGATTTCTTCTCTGTCTGAGTGAGATGACAAAATGAGTACTTAGAAGAACCACTGTTTGAATTTGAAAAATGATTCGTTAAGGTAACATAGGGAAATATTTTCTCTGGTTTACTTATTAATGACACTGCAATATCATCGTAATAGGATCCAAGTCAGTTTTCATTCATTCATTCATTCATTTATCTTCGGGACCGCTGTATCCTCATGAGGGTCGATGGGCTTGCTGGATCCTATTCCAGCTGTCTTCAGGCACTAGACGGGCGTCACCATGAAACGGTTGCCAGCCAAATCGTTGTCACCAAACCCAGTTTATTGATTGCAAAGGTTCTAATTGGACTGGTCAAACAGGGATGGGTCCTTCTCAGCCATCGGTGCTGCCACTGTTGGGCACTAGCACTAAAAAGTGTTGAATCAAGTAACGCTTGCCAATGCGTGATGAAGTCAGTATAAGAAATGGTCAAACTCATTTGGAAATAGTGCTATCCTTTCCATCCAGTTGGTAATGACGCACCTTCTCATCTCCCTTCGAACAATATCGTTTCGGTCAAGCAAAGCTGATTGATACATTCGTGAGCAGATTTGGCTTTCCAACGAACCCTACCAACTCTCCGCTGTCTATATTTCTAACAGTCAGCAAAATAGGTGGAACAAATATCATTAGGCATATTATGCTGCTCCCAAGAAAGACTTTGATAATAAATACCCTCATTTGAAAAACAGGGTTCCATATGCTCGTGACATTTTAAAATGTTTTAATAATAATAAAACTAATCCATTTGATTTCTAAGTGCCTTACAAAACTCTCAAGGTCACTTTACAGTCACATGATCAGTTTTTCTGTGGGTGAGCAGTGCCAGCCACACGCGCCAGCGTTCACTCAACCCAGAAGTAACTCAAATAGATAGAAAGCTAGCTAGCTAGTAGATAGTCAATAGATAGCAAATAGTCAACCAGCTAGACACCCAGCTATATAGCTAAGAGATAGCTCGATAGATAGCCAGCTAGTCAGCCAGATAGCTAAGCCATCTATACAGGTAGCTAGACAGCTAATAGATAGCCAGCTAGATAGCTAGATAGCCAGCCAGATTTAATAATGAAAACCCCAATGGACATGGGTACAATCAGATATCAGTAATGTCGATTAGAAAGTGTACAATGGGTCCTTCCTGGTCTTTTTATATTATGTTGCTCACTTGAGCTATCTAGCTGGCTATCTGGGTATCTAGCTAGCGATCTAGCCGGCCACCTAGCTAGATACCTACTAGCCAGCCAGCAAGCGAGCTAGCTATATATCTGCTATCTATCGTGTTTTTTTCTTGCCTTAAGCTGCCGTTGTTATCAATTTTGCTCATATGCTACCTAGCTAGCTATTTGCTATCTATTATCTATCATTTCCGTTTCGGGGGCTTGTGACATATTTTACACGATTAGAGTGGATGTGTCACGTTTGAGGAAAATGTTCTTTACGGGTAATCTACTTTCTCTACGTCAATGCAAATATGACTGAATAACAAGACAATTATGTTTCCAAATCAATGAAAGAAAAGCCCCAAAAGGATGGTCATTGTGGGATTCAAACCAAGTCTGCTTGCGAAAGTAAAAGTTGCGTACTTGTGAGAGGAAATGCCACAGTGCGACTATTTTCTGACACCGCTGTGACCCCGAGACCATCTCCAGGGAGACGAACAGAGACCCTCAGAAGGACTGGAAGGCAATGGTCATTTGGAGGTCAAAAGACAGACATCTCTCTTCCTAATATTTTAACGAGTCTCGCGCTTTATATGGCTTCAAGTGGGCCCGCTGCCACCCTCTGCCTTTATAGACGTAACAACATCGACCCAGTCAAGAGTTCAGAGTTCACTGTGACACTTCTGCAAAATAGACAGATGTTTATACAATAGAATTCTTTATGTGGTACAACTAGTTATGTATAGTGTCAATTCATAACCATTCATAATTCATCCACCCACATTTCCCAAACACGCATGGTATGTATGGTTGACTGAATACAAAAGTTCTAATTGGAATTGTGTATGCTTGTTTCTTATATACAGTCTACAGAAGGCAGGCGACATGCCCAGGGTGGCCTAAATTGTCCCTGGAGATGGCTTCAAAATAGGTCCTAAAAATCTCGGATTGAGATGTCTTTAAAATATCAGACACAATAAACAACGCTGCTTAATTCTCTGATGGATATGATGAATCTGTCAGGAACTATTCTAAAATTGATATTTGACTATGTTACATCAAACACATATATAGAGGTTATTAGTTTGTATGTGTGTGTATGTGTGTGTGTGTGTGTGTGTGTGTGTGTGTGTGTGTGTGTGTGTGTGTGTGTGTGTGTGTGTGTATGCGTGTGCGTGCGTCTCTTCGTGTAAGGGGGGTTTCATGTAGTTAACAGTGAATTACCTAGATTTTTTTCACACCAGGCAAATGACAAAAGTACCTGCAGTTCACTAGAATATAGTAGTAAAAAGTGATGTGGGTGGTCAGCTGGAAGTTGTTTTGGTTAACAGGTAAAGCGGTGGAAATTAATATTACATTTTCATACATACAACATGGCCAGAAGGGGCCTTGTTCAACATGAAGAAAACACTGGGCACCGAGGGCGCCTTGAGGAAGACCTGACGAAATGTAGTCACAATCTGATGAGTAAGTATTTTATCTGAGTAAGGAAGACAGTGTCCAAATTCCATTGGACAAAAGTCTGTGGATTAATCTAAAACAATGCTTACAATATACAGGTAACAGCCGACTTACGGCCGGGCTCCGTTCCGACAAGACGTCAAACGGTCATAAATCGAAAAGCATTCAAAATGGCCAATGCGAGGTTTATACAACACAATAGTACAGATGTCAATCTGTTGTTTTTGAAGAACATTTTCTATTGAATACTATGATATACCAAACTGCTTACAGTTCAATTATAAATCTTATAACTTTTAGTGTCCTTTTTATCATTTTATATTTGGTATTATCGATTTTTATTGCTGTGTCGTTCACATACGGGCTGTTGAAAAATCGCCCTCCCTGCTAACGGAGACGCGAGAAGAGGTCGGCCAACACACACACTCGGATTTAGGTGGATGCCGAGAGACGAAAGTCTCAGAGGCGGTGGCGTCGTGGCCCCGACGTGGCGGTCTCGTCGCGCCGATCCCGCGCACCGACGGCCGACCCGCTTTGGCCCTGGCCGCGACACTCGACCCGAGTGCCAAGGCCCATCCGCCTCGGCGTCTGTGGACATTCCCTGCCCCGCCGGTCCTATTGTGACAGGTAGCGCAACACAATCACGCGATTGGCTGGCCAAAATTGGTGTACACATTTATGAATAAACTGTTATTTTGTATCCTCATTTTGTTCAATGCTGTAATATTCTGATATCAGATAAATGAAGCATGCTGAATGTTGAGCTGATCTGGCAACGCAGCCACAACACTACATATGACCCACAGCAATAAAAAACATAGTTTTTTACTTGTCCAAACAAGAATGACCATTTTGAATTTTTACTTTACCAAATGCATTGCAAACACGCTGCAGATCTCACCGTAGCGGTCCCAGCCGTACAATAAAAAAAAAAAGGGTCAGGTGGTCGTGGTCGAAAGTGCGGGTGGTCGTAACTCGCACCGGTCGTAAATCGAATACCTGTAGTTGGTAATGATACATTTCATGGTGTAGCAAAACAGCACATACAAATGAACAGGAAATTGAAACGGGGATTAATGAATCTACCAATTCTCATTGCAAAGTTCAGTATCAAAACTCCATCTCCATGTCCAGTCACACTGAGTTGATCAGAATCAGAATCAGAATCAGAAACATCTTTATTGCCAAGTATGTAGAACACACAAGGAATTTGTTTCCGGTAGAACACACTGCACTAGTATCGTCGTCAAAAAAAAACTGCTAAGTGGCACTATACAGTTCCATTTTGGCTACTGTTGAAAGAGTTCAAAGAGTTAATGGCTTGTGGGAAGAAGCTGTTTAAATGTCTGCTGGATTTGGTGCGCATAGATCGGTAGCGCCTGCCTGAGGGGAGTAGCTGGAAAAGGTGGTGGGCAGGGTGCGGAGGGTCCAGTAGGATTTAATCCAGTAGGATAGATGTAAATAAACCCGGGAGCAGGAAACCGATTCAATTAGGGTGGCGGATTCAACTTTGATGTCATAAACATTGCACAACTGCTTTCAAATTTTAGGTCTGCATCAAGGTCCATTCTCTGGCCATAGTTCCTCCTGATCCAATTAGCATGAAATGAGCCCATAGTTTCTCAGATTGTGCCCTGGCTCACCCCCGAAGCCTCCTCCTGGTGGGATACATCCCAATCAACTCACCAATGAAGCATCCGGGAGGCATCCTAACTCGATCCCCTTGCTGCTAACTCGAACCTTGAGCAACATTATCCAACTCATCTGGATGTGGAGGAGTAGCGACTCATTCGAAGTCCCTCCCAGGTGACCTGTTTGTCCTGGATGATTACAAGGCCACAGCAACTTTGCTCCTTTGATCATTGGGACACACAAACGTCTCCACCACAATAAAGCGCTTCAAGGAGGAGTGTGTACACAATATAAAGTAACACATAAGTGAAAAGAGTCGAGAATATCTGAATAGTACTGCCTGCAATGTAGTTTCCATTCAGGCTATTTTCACACTTCCTCCACACTGTCGCTCAGCCAGGTATGCCTCCAGCAAGTACAGTACTAAACTTTCTAGGTCATTGACGACTTGATGCTGCTTGGGGAAGCTTCATCAGGGATACCCCTTCTTTTTCATGATTAAACGACTCTCCTGACTCACCCTTAACTTCTAATAGTTTTTCGTTATTTTTCTAGTGAGTTGAGTCACCTCCACGTCTTGCAGTCGCACCCTGGTTTTGATGTGTTTTAAATGCTATTGAGATGTTTTTCCTCAGTTTTTTTAATCTGTCTTAATTTTTTTTCATTTATCCTTTCATGTTTTCATTATTTGATTATATTTCATGTGTGAAATCTAGTATTTGTGGCACGCTAAAAATCCAGTGATTCGCATAAATACCGCTAGGGGGTGCTCGTGTACTATCTCACGTTTTAAAGTCAATGCTCTATTGCTCTATTACAGAGAAAATTGGAGCCAATCTCAGCTGACTGTGGGTGAAAGGAAGACTCCATCTCAGACTCATTGCTAGTCAATCATAGAGCGCATAGACAACATTACCACCACATGCAAACTAAAAGTCACCGAGAGACTGCTCGACCGTGTCCATGAATTTAAGTCATGCGTACAACTAGACGGATAAGTCAACTGCATCAGTTAAGAGTATGAGTGAATTAGTATCTCCATGATAACATCGTCAATAAATTCCAAAGCAAAAAGATTCTGGCAGAATAATTCCAATGAAAAAAGAAGGCAAAACGATCAAATGAAAGCTATGCATTACAGGATAATTATGACCTACATTCTTGGTCACAATGGTCAGACATCAAATACTGTTGTGACAGTATTGGATTTCTGACCGTAGAGTAAAGTTGACCAACCTTTTGAGACACTGTACTCTTTCCCTCTTTCTATACAATATGTAAATAAAATGTGTGAAATACAAACAAAAATATAGGTTTGCAGGGCTCCTTGGATGGAGAAATGGGAAAGAAAATAATGCAGACAAAGAGACAAAGAAGACACACAGGAGAATTTCAAGAGGTGTGTAGGCCCAGGTCAAAGCAGCACTTGCGGGTGAAACAAAGTTCAAATTACCATATTTCTGTGCGTGCGTGCCTGTGTCTGTGTGTGTGTGTGTGTGTGTGTGTGTTTTGTTTCATCAATGAGGCGAGTGACACTAAATTTGTAACACCATAAGCTGCAAATGGCGAACAGCACACTAAGTACACACAAACGGCCACACACTCACACACACACACACACACACACACACACACACACACACACACACACACACACACACACACACACACAGACACACGCACACGCACACGCCACACACACACACACACACACACACAGACACACGCACACACACACACACACACACACACACACACACACACACACACACACACACACACACACACACTCTCTTACACACGCGCAAAACAGTCTGCGTATGAATAACACTCATGATGAGAAAATAGAAGGTCGAAATAGGCATCCCAGAGTTTTCAATTGTTAACGTAGCCACCCTGAAACACGTCATTACAGTTTCTGCCAAAGCCTATGCAATGACCCACGACAGCATGCACACATGTACTCACACACACATTAGCATGAATGCACATCTAGCATGCATTAGCTTTGTGTGTAAATGAATACAAATTGAAGCCTTGAACAGTGGTTAACCCATTCTTTCTTTATTGTTCTATATCTATATATAATTTTGCCTATAGTGTTCCTTCCGTCTTCTCAGATCATATTAACATTTGGTGGATAGGCTACACCAGCGCTCAGCAATGTTTTGAAACTGAGATTCTCCACGAACACGATGGCTTGCTCATTTGCTACTCATTTTACCATTAAACACAGTACGTCTAGATATAGAAGATAGGGACAGCGGTTACTCCATTGGACTGTTCATCATGGTATCGGGTTACACGGTGCATGAAATGATTAAAAATTGACACCAATGCAAATGTGATTTTAAAAAGAAAAACAATATGCACCTGAATGGTAAATGGTGATCTATTCATTGATTTTAACAAATAGTCATAAATTTTGAAGAATAAGACATGCAAATACATTGTCATATTTCAATTAGCTAGCTATTTTGAGGCTACCCGTGGTTTATGGAAGCAACCATATTAATGACCTATGGGTGACAATGTCTACTTGTGTGAAAGTTGATATAAAATAAGATCAATAATATGCACACATTAGATTAGTAAATTGTATTTAAAATTAATACATTTATAAATTTCCAATGTGAGACTAATCTAATTTACATCCATTGAACTTTCTTTACCAAATGTATAATAATAGTGAATATGTGTAATTCATGTTCATGTTCCATTTTTGAGAGGCAAATTGTATTTCATTTAAATCGTCTTTTTTTTAAATGCACTTGCACTACACAGACTGAAAAGGTGTCATATATTTGTTTTAGAATTGGAGCATCTTGAACAGTCTTACTTTTCACCAACCTCAACTGTAAATTGAGGCAGGAATCATGCACATTTCAAAACCAGAAAAAAAAAATATTTGTAAATATATGTATTTTTTACATTTCAAAATCGTTTAAATGATACATAATTAGGATTTATAAATTTCTGTTTATTTGTTAATTTCTTTTTTGCTGTTGTTATGAATAGGAAATGTTTTTGTGGTTATTATTATTGTTGTTCTTTTTGCAAATTTCCATTTGCTTTCCAATTGTTATTAACAAACCAAAATAACAACATGATTGTGGGTGAACTAATTTCAATCTCACTAATGTCGATGTCACTACAAACAAACCATGAGAAAAAGTGTCATTTTTGTTTTTACACAAAACAAGTCCATGTCAATGTAAAATATTTGATATTGACTTCAAATACATTTATCTCTTGTACTTTCATTTATTTTTGCTGATTATAATGGGAGTTACAGTGAGACCTCAACTTACGAACTTAATTGGTTCCCAGACAGAGTGTGTAAGGCGAAAAGTGTGTATCTAAAAAAAAAAAAAAAAAAAAAAAACCCATAGGAAACCATTAAAATGGGAATAATCTGTTCCCGGGTTTTCATAAAATATAGTTTTTAACTAAATAAGCCTTAAAACTACACACAACATACCCTATTCTGTGTATAATAAATGTGCTATTGTATTGTAATGAAAGAAATACACTGCATTGTGGGTTTTTTTTCGGTCCCATCATAGTAAAATTATCAGCAAAAAGCTCCAAGTCGGCGATCGACGTGTGCATTCAATGAGAGGGGGTGTGCAAAGTAGCGCCGGCTGGAGCGCTGTTCGGTCGTGTGCTTCCGCCGAAGATCACTCCGCCAGCCGTGGTGGGTGTGTATTATGAAAATAGTGCTTATTATGAGGTTTAATTTTCATAAATTAGAGGTTCTTAAGACAAAAAGTTTGTAAGATAAGGGGTTTGTAAGTTGAGGTCTCACCGTACTTGAAAAACAGCTCTGGTAGTCAAAGTAGTTGGGATTGTTTCTGCTTTGTTGTTGTTTTGTTTATAGTTGATATTATAGTTTCATATCAATGTCACACTAACTTAAAATAATGTAGCTTTTGCCTTTTTGGCACCACATTGATACAACTTCTACTGTAGAAATTATTTATATATTTTTTTCATCAAATCGGTTCCGCAGACAAAACCATCATTTTTCACTTCTCAAATGCTTTCATCCTTTCATGGTGACCCGAAGCAAACACAAAAGCAGGATTTCCCCGCTGTGGACTTCTGAACTGAACTTGAACTGGTAACCGGGTCATGAAGGGTCAAGGGGTCTTTGTGGGACCCTCTTTTTCCACCTTTGTAAAACTATCCATATACAAAGAGAGAGCGATACCAGTAGCGCTGTTAAAAGTGCCTCGAAAGGCTAGTTAGTGCTCATTTTGATATTTTCCTGACATAAACTAGATTAAAAAAATTAAGGCGGGAACAAAATCCCACGAAGAAACATCACAAAGTAAAACAAGTGGTAACACGTGACTGGATTTGTGTTTTTTTTTAATTTAAACATCGACACCAGGGGGCACTGTTTAGACAAGTTTGAAGGAAATGAGTGTGCTTGTCTATGAACCTGCATGAGCCAATGGCCCCAGAGGAAAGGGGACTTTTGTGATCAAGAGTGCATGTGTGTGTATGAACCTGGGTGAGTCGATGGCCAGCGATAAGTAAACCTTTTTGACTAAAGATCGACTTTTCAATCAACCGACCTACCACGATCGACCCTCTACTGCAATGGTCACCAAACTACGGCCCGCGGGCCGTATCCCGCCCGTCAGCACATTTGGCCCGGCCTCCTGAACAATACCAGAGATGCTATCAGATTTTTTTCCTATTTGGCCTCCAGAAAAATCAAAAATCCTTTTACAAGTCAAAGGTCGTATTTCGATCATTATCTGTTCCTATTTTAATCAATGTAATCAATGTATGTTGTTTATAATCGCGATTGAACAATACAAACACGCCTGCTCACAATAGAACGCTAAAGGAGTCGGTCACAATGCGACGCGACACAAGAAAGTGACGTATGAGGAAGTGGAGGGGAGTCCGGTGGTACATTCAGGTGCGCTCAGTTTGGCGCTCTATTTGGTCCCACACCTGTTTTCTCTTGTAAACCTTCCTGTCAAAGAGAGAACGGAATAATGGAGAAAAGGTTAGGTAAGAGAAAAATTGATTCAGAATGCAGGGTATTTAACCTGCAGTGGACAAATGATTATTTTTATGTTCAATGCAAAGAAAAGGCTGTTTGTCTCATCTGTCAAGAGGCGGTGGCGGTATTCAAAGAATACAATCTTTGCCGACACTATGAATTCCGTCACAAAGACAAGTACGATAGTTTGCAAGGCCAAATACGAGCAGACAAACACTCAAAGCGAAAAGTGGACTACTATCTCAGCAGAATACATTTGTACGCCAAGCTCAGCTGAAGAAGGCATCCGTTCGGGCCAGCTTTCGGGTTGCTAAGCTGATAGCAAGCAGCGGTAAGCGGAGAGACGGAGAGTTTGTTAAGAAATGTATGGATGCTGTCGCAGAGGAGTTGGGTCCTGAGAAGAAAGATGCATATAATGCCGTATCGGTTTGTCGGCGAGTACAATCACCAGATGCGGTGAAGAAATTGGCAGTAATGTATATGCTCAGCTGCAGCAGAGGACGAAAAAATTTGACTTTTTTTCATTAGCACTGGACGAGAGTACGGACGTGCAAGACACAGCGCAACTGCTCATTTTTATTTGTGGAGTTAGCGCAAATTTTGAGATAAGCGAGGACCTGGCAGCCCTCCAAAGTCTCAAAGGGACTACAACGGGAGAGGATATTTTGGACCAAGTGTACCAAACCATGGAGAAGTTGGACCTGAGTTACAGAACTGTGATGGTCTGAAAGACGCATTCAAGCCCAACAGTCTCATTGACTTCTATGCCGCCCTCCCAAACGACACATATCCAAACTTCAAAAAACACGCAATGAAAATGTTCACAGTTTTTGGCAGAACGTATATCTGCGAGAAAAGCTTTTCTCGCATGAAACTGCTGAAATCTCCGATGCGATCAAGATTGACAGAAGAACATTTGCATCGGTGCTTGAGACTGGCCGTAACTAGAATGGAACCTGATCTTCAACTTCTCACCAGCCAGATGCAGGCCCACGGTTCACACTGATGAACATACATAGGTAAGCTCACTTTTCTGACTTGAATGAGTCATTCTGAGCATAAACAAATATAATCATAATCACATCTACTGGGATAAAATCCATCTTTACAGCCATACTGGTAGTGAAATGTATTGTGCGGTGTAGGTGCTGTATCACTTAGTTGACTTTGTCAACCTGCTTCCTTTGTGGTTTTCACCGGGAAGTTGATGAGAGAGAGCTGCAAACAGCGGTGTCTACAAGCCTACTGGAACCTACAAAAGGATTATAAGGAAGGAACACAACAACTTTAAAGGACGTTTCCGGACAAATTGTGTCCATAATTTGTAAAATGGCTTCAAATGACTTCTACTGAGCGTATTTTACAAAGATTCCACCGAATATAGCTATATTTTACGTGTTAAGACTCGCAGTGAATATTCCGGAAGTTTTGTTTTTCAGTTGGTGACGAGTCCTCACGTCACGTCACTGAAGGAACGCCCCTGACCAAGAAAGGACATACCTTGCATCACCTCAATGCATTTTGCAATACTTTGTTTGGTCTGAAAACTTCGTGTTGATCCGTGTTGATGGCGAAATTAGAAGGAAAACACATAAATAACGCAATGGTGAATCCTTGTGTGTGGCACCCAGCATCTATTTGATATTCACTGACAAAAATTGTAAGGAATTAATCAGCCGGTTTCCACGGAGCTTTGTCGCCCTCTTCTGCCTCTTTTCGGTGCTGCATCACCCCCCCCCCCGAGATGACATACATTCGGTGCTACATTCCCCCCTCAAAATGACCCAGAATAAATTCTTTAATAGATAGTAAACATGTATGCTTTCCTCTTCAGAACTATTTGAATCATATTTATAACTGGATGAGTAACAAGAAAGCATATTCTCCGCATATTGTTTTGATTCTCGAGCAAAGAAGGACGTCTTGCCGTTACACCACGAACATGGGGGCGGGACCTTCTGAAACTGGCCACTTCCGGTTTCAAATTGAAGCACTTTTTAGACACTTTAAGTCATTTTTATTGGTGTTTTGCATTTGACTAAAAATATCATACTGCGTGTTTTGGGTATTTTAGATGCTATAAAACGTGTTTCTGATGTCAGTTAGGAAACAAAAAAGTGACGTCGGTTGTCCTTTAAGAGACTGCTCATATGTGTCAAAGATATTCTGCTCTGAGAACTGAGCAGATCTTTTATCTGTTAAGATTGTGCAGAGCTCAAAGAAAGTTCATGTTAACGTGGCTTTTTTTCTACGAAGAACACAGAGAGAGTTATTTAGTTATTATTTATTTCATAAATAGTGTTATTTATTTCCTGTTTTTTCCTATGAAGAACCCAGAGATAGTTATTTAGTTATTATTTATTTCATTAATATCATTATTATTTGATTCCTGACTTTTTTTCTGTAAAGAACCTGGAAAGGGTTATTTGGTCATGTGTGGCTTTCTGGAAAAGAATCAAATGTTTAAGTTCCCCTACGATCGTCACACTTTTTCTGTTACAAACTGACACCGGCCCCCCATCAGAGAAGGGGAAAGTTATGTGGCCCGCACAGGAAAAAGTTTGGGGACCCCTGCTCTACTGCATGCATACACACATACATGCCATGATGAGCAACAGCCACAACGACCCGAAAATTAACGAAAAAACAGGAAAATAAATTTGAAACAAGAGCTTGTGAGTAAATTTTTAAAATTCAATAACAGTCATTTTCCTTCACTTCAGATTGGAAAATTAGTTGTTCATCCATTTATTGTGCGCTTTGTATGTAATATGTGGAGGGGATTAAACATTTACATGATTAACGGCCCTCCAAAGGAAACCGTAACTACAATATGACCGCGACAAAAATTACTTTGACACCCCTGCTCGAAACCTCTGCAATCGATTTGGGACAATCAATGGTTCGCGATTGACTGGTTGGGCAACCGCTGGTTCAACCAAATTGTTCAAGTTGTATGAACTCCCCTCCCACTCCAGCAACACCATTATCACGTAATGATGAGGTATTTTTTTTTTTTACTTTTCACAACACACACAATACACTGCTGCGGATGGATTTTTATTGTGTGACCGTCAAAATTTGATTATATTATTGAATTATTCTTGAAGCAGAAAAAGGCTGAGACAATAATCAGAGTAATTGTATGCGCAACAACACACATTCCAAATGACAACCATATGCACATGCAGCATCCATTATTAAGCGCCATTATTTTATCAATAGAGTGGATGTATCCTTAACTAGATGATGAAATGTGGTCGCATGACTCGTCACAATATTATCAAAGAGGAAGTCAGAGAGTTGAGTCTCGGTGTATAAAAGGTCAAAAGATGAGGGCCCCGCCCCCTCCCGTCCCCCACTCATAGCAGCCCTGGAGGAAACAGGGAAAGGGCATGTGTGCATATCAAACACCAATGGAACACAGATCCACCTCTTTCAGGATGAAAAATAGCAAAACATGATCCGAGAGTGGAGAGAGTACAGTGAAGAGCAGGATGACTGATCACTATCAAACATTACAATGCATGAAGAGGTGCATAGTCAACTCACAAACAAATATTCTAAGTAACACTGTTACCTCGACTTACATATTTAATTGGTTCCCAGAAAGTGTGTCTAAGGCAAAACGTTCATCTGCCAAACATTTATTTCCCATAAGAAACCATTAAAAATGAGAGTAATCCGTTCCCAGGTGCCCATAAAACACAGGTGTCAAAGACTAGGCCCGGGGTCTAAATCCGGCCCGCCTCATCATTTTCTTCGGCCCCCGAAAGCAAATCGAACTTGTGAAATTCCACGATACTTGCCAAAATCAGAACAAAAATGTTATATTTTTGGATGTAAAACACAATAACAGTCATTATTCTTGACTCCATATTTGAAAACGAGTTATTCATTAATTTGTTGTGCTCTCTATATGTAATATGCGGAGGGTATTAAACATTCTAATGGCTTCAACAAATTCATAACGGCCCTCGAGAGGAAACCATAACTACAATGTGGCCCACGGCAAAAAACGACTTCGACACCGTTGCCATAAAACATTTTCTACTAAATAACTCGTAAAACTACACTAAATATACCTTATGCATAATTAATGTGCTCTTGTATTTTAATTAATGAACTAAACTGTACTTTATAATAAAGTCATTTTATTTACCTTTGTGATGGTAGTCGTCAATGGATGACAAACTTCCAGGTTGACTCTTGATGACATCCGAGTGAAGTTGCCGTGCTTTCTCGGCGATAATACCCTCACTCCCACGGTCCCCTGCTAGCTGATTTTCGTTAATCCAAATCAACAGAAGTGTTTCAACCTCTTCCATTGCCTGAGACCGTTGCTTAGACAACACAGAAAGACCCTTAGCCACATGTAGCAATGGTCGATTTAGCATACTGGTACTGCGACGCTAAGTCACACAAACGCACACCTCGTTCGTGTTTTTTGATGATCTTCTCCTGCTCAACTGTAATTTTCTTTTGTGTCCTCTTTGGCTTCACACCAACCTGTGGTGTGGTCTTTTTTCGTCTCATAATAGCAAATGTACTCCACTCGATAGCAAACCACGTCTGCACTCAAAGGGGGTGTGGAAAACTAGTCCGCCAGCCACCGTGGCGCTGCGTGGTTTGGTTTGTCCGCTGAAAACTAGTTTGTATGCCAAGATTATATTCTCGTGAATTTAATGTTCGTAAGGCGAAAAGTTCGTGAGCCAAAGCGTTCGTAAGCTGAGGTATCACTGTAATTGCTCCTTCAGCCAGACCTATATACCCATGATGCAAGACGGAAAGATACCGCTGCTCGTATCTGTTAACCCCCATCAGGCTATTAAAAAGATGCATCGGAAAATCTTGCAGAGAAAGATGTTTACAATCAGAATCAGAATCAGAATCATCTTTATTGCCAAGTATGTAGGACACACAAGGAATTTGTTTCCGGTAGAACACGCTGCACTAGTATCGTTGTCAAAAAAACTGCTAAGTGGCACTATACAGTTCCATTTTGGCTACTGTTGAGGGGTCTACTATCGGCTGAAATATTTTAGAATTGATTAGAATACATGATAAAACCTCTGGGGGTGAACTGATATCTTGCATCTTAACTTTGAGGACACATCTCAAATTGAGGTAGAACACCGTTATCAAAGTCAAGGCCCAGGGGCCCAATATGGTCCGCCACATAATTTAATTTGGCCAACAAAAACAAAATCAAGCATGCGAAGTGTCATGATGTTAGCTAAAGTCCGAACCAAAATTTCAAAATGTAAAAAATGTAAACCATAATAAGAGGCATTATTATTGACTTCAGATTTGAACGCATTAATTTATTGTGTGTTCTGTGTGTAATATGTGAAAGAGATGAAACATTCTAATGCTTTCCCCAAATTCACAACGGCCCCCGAGAGCAAACCACAATCTTGCCCGCGACAAAGAATTTGTTTGACACCCCTGATGTAGAACATCAAATCTCCATAATTTTAAAATGCACCTGTTGGTTATCACCATATCATAGGCAACCATAAAAGTCACATCATGACACGTCTTAAAAGTGGAATTCACAGTGAAACAATTCTAGAATGAAGAAAAAAACACATACCATAATGAAATAAGCATATTCGTTTTGTAAATGGTTAATGAGTTGTCACTCCAGTGGTTTTCTCGATTCGGTACTCGAAGCACTCCACACTCTTTCCTTCCTCATCGACCAACTGATGGTGCAGCATTAAGAGTCATTGGAGATTCAGTATCAGAGATCCCCGACCACTGATTTGGTAGACAACCAGTCTACTACTGAGCCCGTTGTATTTCATTTTAATTTACGTATATACTTTTTGCAGCCTGAGTGTACGCTGAATTTAAAAATGCCTTGGAGACAACTGTAAACAACACGTTGACACACATGCAGTACTCATCTTCACATACTTCGCACTCTGCGTGACCCCAACATGAGTCCTGCACTCCCTTGTCAGAGCGTTGTTATGGCAACAGGCCTCTCAGTACATTGCAGCAAGGTTGGGTGAATTGCTTCTGGGCGATTGCAATCAATAGGATCCTCTTGTTTTCTGTTAAATTTTGTGAAACATTTCATAGTGGTGATAGTTTGTAAAATATCGGTAAGGCTGCCATGTAATTTTGTGACACAAAATCAAGTACATTCCTGTTTTAAGTGTGTTTATGCATACACGCGTGTACACGTGTGTGTGTGTGTGTGTGTGCGTGCGTGTGTGTTTGTGTGTTTGTGTGCGCGTGCGCGCGCTATAAAGAGAACATGACAGAACGAGTGAGGTTTCGTGATTTATTGTCCATCCTACGTGCACCCCCCAACCAGCACAATTGAGCCCTGCCACTAGGGGGCAATATGCACTGCGTTTGATTTAGAAACGAGATTGTCCGTACGTAATTTCCCCTATGTAATCCTACAAAAGCCTAACGCTTAATCTATTTATTCATTTACCCATTTGTCCATTCATCCATGACTACGCTGTTGACTGACGTTTGAACTTTAACTCAAGAGCAGTTTATACAGACTCATTTTGAGTACAAACAAGTACGTTGCACATTATATTTATTGGAAACTAAGCCAGGAAATGCAAATGTTTCCTTGTCATCAACAAGTATTTTGTGTATTATATACCATGTGCAGTTCCTAATTCAATGAAATTCTGGCAGCACATTCAAAAGTAACATGTCACAAAATCATGGGGGGGGGGGGGGGGGGACTACTACTACTACTAATTTAAAACAGATTATTATTTTACAGACAGTAGACGCCGAAACATGTCAGGTATTTGAACACCGACAATAAACTGTCTGTAAAATAATAATCTGTTTTAAATTAGATATCAAGTAGACAAGATGAACTTAATACAACAACAACTACTACTACTACTATTAATAATAATAATCTCATCTCATTTTTCGTACCGCTTATTCCTCATTAGGGTTGTGGGGGTTGCTGGAGCCTATCTCAGCTGTCTTCGGGCATGAAGCGGGGGACAATTTGGAGTGTTCAATCTGCCTGCCATGCATGTTTTTGGAGTGTGGGAGGAAATCGGAGGACCCAGAGAAAACCCACGCGGGTCCGGGGAGAACATGCAAACTCCACACAGGGAGGCCGGACCGGGATGCGAACCGGCGACCTCTGCACTGTGAAGCCGGTGTGCTAACCACTCGGCTACCGGGCCGCCCTTAATAATAATAATAATAATAATAATAATAATAATAATAATAGTAGTAGTAATAATAATAATAATAATAATAATATAGATGAAAAGGTTTCTTCAGACATCATCTGTACTTCTTTGAAGGTGTTGGATGTTTCGTTTCTCATCCAAGAGGCTTTGTCAGCAAACTAAAATGTTGCTGGTAGCTCTGGCCCTATATACATATATCCCTACTGTCCAGCGGTGGCAGTACCAGACCCTGCAATGATAGGTCACTGCTCTAAGATTGGGGGAGCAGAAGACTATTCCCTGAGGTTACACTGATTACTTCTATTGTCCTGACTGATTATAGTCTACGACTGCCCCATTCACTCTGGTATCACCTCATCAGCATGACGAAGCCTATGTGGTAACGATCTAAGAAGTCTGTTGTAATCACAATCCAAATAAAACCTCACACCACCATGGCGATTTAGTGAAGGGTTTTGCTGTTTTATAAAAATAGCTTTTTTTACTCCCCTTTAAAATCATCTATTTCCTTTCGCTAAGATTTTAACCTCACTGTCGTCAAATGAGTGGTTGCTAGCTTTTAGGTGCATATGTACTGCAGATTGAGGGCCACTGGTATTATCCCTGCGATGTTGAGAGTCTTTTTTTTTTTGAGAATTTGTTTAGTGTCCCCAATGTATTGCTTTTTACAATCTTCATTTTTACAATGTATCGAATAAACTACATTCCTCTGTTTTTCATTTGGCAGCCTATCTTTTGAATGCACTATTTTTTTGTCTTAAAGTGTTTAGCAGTTTGAATAATAATAATAATAATAATAATAATAATAATAATAATAATAATAATAATAATAATAATAATAATAATAATACATTTTATTTATATCGATGAGAAGGTTTCTTCAGCCGTCATCTGTACTTTTTGAAGGTTTCGGACGTTTCGCCTCCTATCCAAGAGGCTTCGTCCGCGAACTAAAGTCTGACTGGTCGTATCGGCCCCATTTATATGTCCCTAATGTCCGGACATGGCGGCGCCGGACACAGCTATGATAGGTCCCTACTCTCAGGTTGGGGGGAGCAGAAGACCACTCCCTGTAGCCCCACTGATTGTTGCTACATTCCTGACTAACGACTGGCCTATTTGCCCCACTCCCACCGGTATCACCTCATCAGCATTGCGAAAGTTGCCTAACCTGTTTTGCCTAAGCAGGCTATTGTATGAACGATCCAAATTGAACCTCACCCCACCAGACCGGTTTAATTTAGTTGTTTTATGAGAATGGCTTCTTTTACCCCCCTTTCAAACCATCTTTGTTCTTTCGCTAAGATTTTAACCTCATTGTCGTCAAATGAGCGGTTGCTAGCTTTTAGGTGCAAATGTACTGCCGATTGAGGCCCAATAGTATTATCCCTGCGATGTTGATAAAGTCTTTTTTTGCACCTAGATGTAGGTTGTAGAGAGATGATCTATGAGTGACCTGTAGTTTACATTTTCCTCTCTTTTCTTGAGACTTGATATCATCTGATAATCCATATGGCATCACCATTTTATTTTCTGGGTGATGTAGGAGTTTATAAGAGAATATGGACACGGCTGTAAACCATCTGTAGCTTGTTGCATCGAGTTTGGCTGAGTTCAATAAATAGGTCTCCCGATTAACATTGGTTCAAATGGTACAGAAGAGGATTAGGGCCACTGAAGAAAAAAAATATGGTTGGCAAAATTCTGACTTTAATCTCAGAATTCTGACTGTAAAGTCAACATTCTGAGATTAAAGTCAGAATTCTGACTTTGTGACGTTCGTGGAGCTATTCAGTTTTGCCCCGTCAGCGTTTACAGTACGTAAATGTGGCTTGTCAAATTCATAAAGTTCGCAGACGACACCACGGTCATCGGTCTCATCAAAGACGGCGACGAGTCTGCGTACCGACAACGAGTGGAGCAGCTGGAGCTCTGGTGCAGCCGTCACAACCTGGAGCTGAACACGCTCAAGACAGTTGAGATGATTCGTGGACTTCAGGAAACATCCATCACCACAGCTACCCCTCACACTATCCAACTGCCTGGTGTCAACCGTTGAGACCTTCAAGTTCCTGGGAATCACAGTCTCCCAGGACATGAAGTGGGAGGTCAACACCAACTCTATCCTGAAAAAGGCCCAACAGAGAATGTACTTCCTGAGGCTGCTAAAGAAGCATGGCCTGCCACAGGAGGTGCTGCAACATGGCTGTCATCGAATCCATCCTGTGTTCTTCCATCACCGTTTGGTTCGGGGCCGCCACAAAAATGGACAAAATCCGACTTCAACGGACAGTTAGGACGGCGGAAAAACTCATTGGCACCGCCCTACCCACTCTCGAGGACTTGCACACTGCAAGAATCCAAACTAGGGCGCGGAAAATCCTACTGGACCCTCCGCACCCTGCCCACCACCTTTTCCAGCTACTCCCCTCAGGCAGGCGCTACCGATCCATGCGCACCAAATCCAGCAGACATTTAAACAGCTTCTTCCCCCAAGCCATTAACTCTTTGAACTCTTTCAACGGTAGCCAAAATGGAACTGTATAGTGCCACTTAGCAGTTTTTTTTTTTTTTTTTTGACGACGATACTAGTGCAGCGTGTTCTACCGGAAACAAATTCCTTGTGTGTTCTACATACTTGGCAATAAAGATAATTCTGATTCTGATTCTGGAAGAAAGGACATACAGTAATGTCGTCACCTATCGAGTTTTTGCGTGGCCGAGGAGTGTCGGAAGACTTTCTCTTTTGAAGGAGCAGAGGGTGTGTAAACAGTGCGTTCTGTTTGTTTCGTTTAATGGCCGTTGTGTCCATAGTTAACGTGCTCCGCGGAGCTGATAGCTCCGTTGCTAGTCTGAATACTGTATAATGAATGGATGCACCAGGTTTACATTCGCGAATAAATAGAAAGTAACCGTTTATGAATGACAGTGGCCGGTTGGAGAATCACTGCAGTTGAAATCATCGTGAATTGAACACACTGTGATCACACGTTCTGTCGTAGTTCTTTGTGTACATCGTTTTAAGTACAGTTTAGGCACACACACGCATCAACGAAGTCAAAAGTTGATGAACTGCTGTCTGAATAGGGACTTTATTTTGATAGTTGCATGTCGTAAGGCAAATATGTCCCAGTCATTTTGAAGCATCAATGTATCTTTGTCAATTCTTAACAGTTTTCAATGTTTTAGAGTTGCAACATTTTTGCATGTGTGTTTGATTTACAATTGTGGAGATCAGTTATTAACATTTTTTTTGTAATTACCTGAGTTTACTTTGATGACTTGCACTGAAGTGAATCAGCCAGGGATGCATAGTCCGGACAGTAGATGCTGACAGCCAGCCTCAAGCACATTTCCAAATGTTCATCAGTCATGGTGGAACGGTCTTTGGACTTAATGATCTTCATGTAGGGAAAGGCTGACTCACATAAATAAGTGGTGCCGAATAATGCAGTCAAGGAGGTAGCACATTTCCTCATGTTGAGCATTTTAGCGCGTACCGCTTGTTGGTGGATTAGGCAATGGTAATTCAAGAAGTCTGCCTGCACTTGGCAATACGCATTTTGAAAATGACATAGTGAAAAAAAAGTCCACCTCCCATTCCGTATGAAAGTACGTAATATGTTTGTACGCTGACGGGGCCAAAACTGAATAGCTACACGAACGTCACAAAATCAGAATTATGACTTTAATCTCAGAATTCTGACTTTAAAGTCACAACGAAAATAATTCTGACTTTAAAGTCAGAATTCTGAGATTAAAGTCAGAATTTTGCCAACCATACTTTTTTCTTCTTCAGTGGCCCTAATCCTCTTCCGTAAAATGGAAAAGTGGTTGCCATAAAGATAATTGGCGAACTTCTCAGTCACTGACCATTTTAGTGCAAAAAAAAACAACAACAAAAATTTTTATGCTTGGATTGCGGGTCTCACTTTTTGGAAGACTGCTGTTGGCAAAGTTTGTGACAGTTGGCTCTCTTGCTCTTGATATAGGACACAACCAAGCCCAGTGGTATGGCATCAGCATGAAGCATACTGGATTTCTAGGACTAAAAGGAGAAGCTAGTACAAATACGATCATCAAGCTTTGGATGACTTACTCGAAAGCTCGATGGCAGTCAGGTGACCAATGACTCACAAAGACTTCCATTGGGTCATGGTATTTGCCTGCTGCCTGATTTACCTTTGGTCATTTTAGTTTTGATTTTAACACTGCTGAAAAGAATGAGAAAATGAGAAGCTGACTGCTTTCCTGAACAATGACAACAAATATAAAAGGCTTTAGAGGGATCCCATCACTGGATTCAAAAAGACAACCATGCCATGAAATGTCTTCAGAAGGAGGTAAAAAAGGATGGACCATCACTTCTATTCTTTTCGGATTTACTAAAATTTCTAAAGGAAAGAGTGCCTCTCAAACAATTGAGGAGCATGAATTGTCCAACCTAAAATATTCTCAAATGTACTGTTAGAGCCACCGAATTTATGCCATTCATTGAAGATGCTTTTGGAACGTGAGACAAAATTGAAAGACTTGAAAAAATACAGTACGACACAGGCACAGGGACAGGGAGAACATGTAAACTCCATACATGTAAAACAAAGTTGGAAGCGACCCCTGCACCTCGGCACTGTGATGCCTATGTGCTAAGCAGCAGACCACCGAGCCACACATCGATTACTGGTTATCGTATTCCAAAAATGCTAAAAGATCGTTCCTCCCAAATGAGATACGTCCGCCCATCTGCTTTTGAAAAAAACAAATGGCAACTATCAGCAAAAATATTATTTCATCTCCTCATTCTTATCTTGTTTTTCATTCACAATTTTAACTCCAGGTAGCCTCAACGATGAATTGTTCTTTATGGATGTATAAATTATACTGAACTCTTTTATTCTGGTTGAGTTTGATTAAAACCCAATGTGATCGTGTCTGATAGTTTAAATAAAACAAATTTACACATTTTATTTCCACTTTGCCATCCAGAATGACTTTATGAACACATAGCAGATGTCCACTGTTTTTGTACTCACATCTGTCTGTCTGTCAGACTCTTCTAGTCTGGACTTGAAAGTGGGAAAAGAGGCTGAGGCAGATAAGACTGGACCGACCACCTGCTCAGGGACAGAGTCTAAGACACTGGACTTATTTCCTCAACCTGAAACGTCATTCATTTGGGCTTTGAAAGGTGTCACGCTGTGGGGGAGAGCTGCCTCTGTGTGTCTTTTTATTCACCTGTCAATAAGAAGTTATTGATGAGACAGCACACCAATAGACCTCAGGGACAGAGACTCTCCTGCTCTCCTTTTAGACGCACAAGCCATTGGCACTTTGGAAGCTTGGAGCCCAAACAAAGTCACTCTTCATCACTGCAAGATTTGGAAGGGTGAAGAGTTTCCATTAAATGGGTTTTAGAGCCTAAAATTTTAAAACGTGTTTTTATAATAGGATGCTAATTTGAGGAAGATAATATAGTATGAAGAATGTTCTTCTATTTATTCTGTTCATCTGATTGTTTCTTCTGGAAACTTTTTTTCAGATATAGAAAGTAAAGTCAATTGTAGCTGACTTAAAGATTGTATTAATTGACTGAAATGTTTTTAACCACTCCCAGAAACTTGGGAAGTGATTTAAAATTCCCCAAATACTATGTACAGTGCTCATACATCAGGTTTAACTTTCAAATCACTGGTACAAAACCATATGCAAAGCAATTGTATGATTCATGTAGTAAATGTAGAAAGCTCCTCAAACAAGAGTGTCAATTGAATTAGAATCATGGGGCTCATCATGCAGTTAGTGTATCTGATTTTATTTCTTTACTGATTGATTTTGTTATGTCGGCTTTTCGGATTCTGATTTAGGTAACACTGGTGCGGCCATTTTGTGTTTCATAGTAAATTCAAGAAGTGTTGATTCTTAAAAGAAATAAAGTTTTCTCACCAGTCAGCTGGGACAAGTACCTATATTGCTTTGCTGTAATTGCTCGTGCTTGAGTGTGTGTGGGTTTTCCCCGAATTGTCCGGTTGCCTGAAACATTCCAGAAACATGCACAGTTGTTTGTATGAGCTAAACTCAAGATTGTCCCTAATTGTGAATGTGCGCATGAATGGCTGTTTGCCAATGTGTGCCCGCCCTACATTTTTATGTAATTTTTTTTGTACATCACCTGAGTTCACACTGATGACTGGCAGACGAGACTAACTCACTTTGAAAATGTCATCGGGGAAAAAAAAGGCCCATTCCGTATGACAGTGATACTTTCTTTGAACTTGGTCCAGCTCCCCCACTCATTTTATACCCCATTTTACGTTTAAGAGGAAACAACCGAGCGAAAATGTCGGATGTCACTAATGACTTGCTTGTTAAGTTTGCAACAATCTGTGGCGTTGTTTGAGTACGCACATTGAACATATTAATGAGATGTCATCTGACTGGTTGTCCGGTGTATCAATCAAGTGAAGGGATGGCTGATAGGCTGACGTCAAGTTTTTTTCCTCAAAACAATTCAACTCTATTTGTATAGCATCAGTTCTTGACAATTTCACTTCACCTTGTCATGCAATCTACTAATAGTACCTTGGAGATGACTGGTTGATCACGATTGACGTATTGAGCACCACTGGCTTAAGCTAACTTATCAAAAACAGTTAGGACAATTTTCCGGGTCCTCCGATTTCCTCCCACATTCTAAAAACATAAAACATGGATGGCAGGCTGATTAAACACTAAATTGTCCATAGGTGTGAGTGCGAGCCTGAATGGTTGTTTGTCTCTGTGTGCCCTGCGATTGGCTGGCAACGAATTCAGGGTGTCCCCAGCCTAGTGCCCAAAGAGACCTGGGATCGGCCCCCAGCACCCCCGCAACCTTAATGAGGATAAAGTGGTCTGGGAAATGGATGGGTGGATAGAATTAGGAGGATGAGTCCCACAGATGTTGAGTTTGACATGGATGTCCAGAAGATTAAAAACGTGTGGATCACACAGTCGGTTCGCAAGTTTCAGGGTTAAAAAAAATCTGCAAAAAAAGGTTTGTCCTGTTTATGTTTTACAGTTTTTAAATGAATGACTGCATCCTGAGCTTCACATCTACATCCCAGTGTCAGAAATACAGCTTTTATTTTTTTTTAATGTTCTTCAAGGTAAATTATCACACATGAATCCAGTGGTTAGCACATCGAGGTTGAGGGTTGAGGGCCTTCCTGTATGCATGGTCTCCCTGCGTGGGTTTTCTCTGGGTACACTCCAAATTCCCTTGGTGTGAGTGTGAGCGTGGATGTTTGTTGGTCTCTGTGGGCCCTGCAATTGGCTGGAAACCAGTTCAGTGTGTACCCCGCCTACTGTCCGAAGACCGTTTTGATGGGCTCCCGAGTACAAAGCAGTTCAGAAAATGAATGCCTCCTAGTAGCAAGGATACTCCCAGGTAAATGCATTTTTTTCAGTCAAGAAGGCATCAAACAAATTGTCCCTTCCAGAATCATAATGGGACCACCCTTCTGTGATTCATCCTCCAAAATTCCCAAACTGAGCTATTGCTAAAAAAATCTGAATGACTTGCCACATTTTCAGTTTCTTTGATTTGATTACAGATTTCACCTCAGTGATATTATAGTTCTGCATACTGTCATGATCATTTTATGATAGGATCCAGCAGGTGGCAGAGATGTTGACGGTTGTCTGGCTTTTTAATTGTGAGAACTATACAGTGTATAAGAATCTCATGGAAACACGTCACACTGTCAGATACCTTTGCTTTGCTTAGTCATTTTTGTGCATTTTGTCTACACCACTGTTATGAAAGCCTTGGTCCGGGGGCCAAATCCGGCCCGCCACATAATTTTATTTGGCCTGTACATCAAGTGCCATGATGCTTGCTCAAATCTATATCAAAATTTCATATTATCCTTGGTAAACCACAATAACTGTCATTATTCTTGACTTCACATTTGAAAACTAGTTATTCATTAATTTGTTGTGCATCTGTATGTAATATGTGGAGCATATGAAACATCTTTCCCCAAATACATCTAATGGTTTCCTGAAAAACCATAACTACAATGTGGCCTGTGGCCAATGAGTTTGACACCCCTGATCTGCACGCTTGTTACTCTCTGTTTTTGGCTCTTGCCTTTCATTCTGTTTTGTTAGTCAAATAAATACTTCTTCAATGTTTTTTTTGATCATCTTTCTTGAGTTAACATATGTAAGGTCCGACTTTGTCCAGAACCTTATAGGCACCTGACTATGATCATAGAATGGTTAAAACATCAAAGCTGCCTTAAACTTTTTAATAGCACTGTATGTGGCACTTTCTTCATGTATAAAAGAAAAGACAACGTTGCCTTTTTGAAAACAGGCAAAATATGTTCAATGTGTTCTTTACCTTCAGGTAATAGATAATTGAATGAAATATAAGAGAGTGTGGTGAGCAAGGTTGTCAGTGTGACCACATGGCATTTTGTTGGAGCACAACAGACTGCTGTGTGAATTTGAGCCTGAGGCAGTCAGCAGGAATGTGTCAGCCAAGTGATGAATGAAGCCAAGGCCACATTGCCCTGAGGATGAGCTCCACCGTGGGGTTCACCTGCCTCCGGGTACATGTGGTTCTGCTGTAAAAGCTTCTTTAACAAGGAGGAAGGATGCTGAAGACTTAGAGAAATTATGTCTTTATTTTTCTAACGACCGCGAGTGCCAAAATTGGTCTATATGAAGTTTGTGTCTTGTGTGTCTTGTTTTACCTTGACTCCTGATCTAGTACTGCAACACCTTGTAAACATTTAAGACTCCAAATTAATGTTGGTGTAAGTTACAACATACCACCCCATTAACTCATATGAAAGCTTTAATGAAAGAAAGATTGCTAATGACAAAATGCTGTACCTGCGTGCTTAGGACAGCTTGGCCCAGGTACAATTTAAGAATCCCTGGTCTGATTGTTAAACTAAAGAAAAAAGATAATAATAATAATAATAATAATAATAATAATAATAATAATAATAATAATAATAATACTGTTCAGTATTCGCACCAATTGTTATTGTTTTAATTAATAACGTTTGTACCTAAGTATGATAAGGCACAGACACCAAGGAAATTATGCTGTGTTTTCCTTGACTGTTATCTTCTGGTTTTCTTCTTTGTTTTTGCTAGTTTTGAGCTATTGTCATCTCTCTCTTTCAAAATCACAGCCCATTGTAATAGATAAATGACGTCTCAGATTTTTTTCTCATCCATGTTGATTTAACCTTGCCACTGCAGATTGGAACAGGATCAAGTGCCATGCAAAGACACTGGGCCCTATTTTCATAGACAAGTCTGGTCCAGCGTCTTTGGGACCGATGAGCCTGACGGAGGGTTCTGTCAGACAGCGTTGCTGCGTCTGCGACACACTTGATATTTTGGACATGAAGAAGAGACTGATCCTGGGTAAAAAGGGGCGCATCTCAATTTTCATGATGGACCAAGTTTAGTTTAATATCTTTATGAATTTGATAGACCGTGTGGCCTGGTTGACTGTATGTGTTAGATTTTAATGCCAATCATCTGTGATTGGCCGGGACTCGATTACGTCTCATTCCACAAAGCCATAAATACACCTTTATCACTATTTCTACCTGAGCAAAGTTGAGAAAAGAAATCTTCATCCATGCAGACAGTCAGACTGCACTTTGCGCTGGGTTTGCACTGAGCATTAAAATAAATTCCCAGTAATTGAATCAAGACCAAGCAGCAATGCTGCATATATGATGACACATAGACAGCACAGTGAGATAAGGGGAAATGGCATAGTTGCTAGCATATAACAAAATGAGTTCTGACTACAGTAGGACCATGGCGTACGAACTTAATTGGTTCCCAGACAGAGTGTGTAAGGCGAAAGTGTGTATCCCAAAAATTAATTTCCCATAGGAAACCATTAAAATGAGAATAATCCGTTCCCAGGTGCCCATAAAACATAAGTTTCTACTTTTTAATTTTCTAAGCCTTAAAACTACACAAAATACACATTATTTTATAATATAATATATTGCATATATATATATATATATATATATATATATATATATATATATATATATATATATATATATATATATATATATATATATATATATATATATATATATATATATATATATATATATATTATAAACATTAAAGAGACAGACAGACAGAGAGAGAGGTGTAGGTTGTGCAAAGAGGCACCTGAGACAATCCAACACATAACTGCAGGGTGTAAGATGCTGGCAGGGAAAGCCTACATGGAGCGCCATAACCAGGTGGCTGGCATAGTCTACCGAAACATCTGTGCGGAGTATGGACTGAAAACCCCAAGGTCAAAATGGGAAACACCTCCCAAAGTAGTAGAGAATGACCAAACAAAGATCCGGTGGGACTTCCAGATACAGACTGACAAGATGGTAATGGCCAACCAACCAGATATCGTGGTCATA
Source organism: Hippocampus bargibanti (assembly GCF_051943395.1). Lineage (NCBI taxonomy): Eukaryota > Metazoa > Chordata > Actinopteri > Syngnathiformes > Syngnathidae > Hippocampus > Hippocampus bargibanti. The sequence goes on from NC_142750.1 coordinate 15,150,038, forward strand.
GATAAAGGGGAAAGGAAAGCCGTTGTCGTGGATGTAGCGGTCCCGAGTGATGGGAACATCAGAAAGAAGGAACATGAGAAAATGGAGAAATACCAAGGGCTCAGAGAGGAGCTGGAGAGAGCCTGGAAGGTAAAGGTGACAGTCGTGCCTGTGGTGGTCGGAGCACTCGACGAGTGGTTGCTACAGGTCCCGGGAACAACATCGGATATCTCGGTCCAGAAAAGCGCAGTGCTGGGAACAGCATGGTTACTGCGCAGAACCCTCATGCTGGCCTCTGGTAGAGGACCCGAGCTAAAATGGGGGACAGATACCATCCATGAGGGGTGAGACGAGGATTTTTTTTTTTACACATAATATAATATAATATAATATAATATAATATAATATAATATAATATAATATAATATAATATAATATAATATAATATAATAAATGTGCTATAGTATTATGATTAAATAAATAAACTGTACTGTACAAGTCATTTTTTTACCTTTGTGATGGTCGTTACTGGCTTGATGTAATTGTTTCCTCAGCATTAAACACTTGATGAGGAACATCGGCTTCTTTCACCATCTTGAGGAATGGTCCCTTGTAGGTGCTTTCTCTGTGATAATTGTATCTAGTTCATCAATATTCAACCTTCCAGTCTACACTCTGCTTTTGAACTATCAAAGTTGAAATTGGTCCAAATTTCAGTGTTTTCTATCCATTTTCTCACCATTATACTGTTTTTTCCCCTTTTCTTTTTTTTGTTTCAAGCTCTGTCCTCTCCCTTTCGTGTGTGTGTGTGTGTGTGTGTGTTTTCTCTCTCTCTCTCTCTCTCTCTCTCTCTCTCTCTCTCTCTCTCTCTCTCTCTCTCTCTTTCTCTCTCTCTCTCTCTCTGTCTGTCTGTCTGTCTCTTTAATGTTTAACCCACCCGCCCCACACTGCTGGGTTCTTGACCAATCACGAGGCTTTAACCGAAGACGCCATTTTGTTTTTTGGAGAACTCTCTGTCTGTAACCCCATCCTCCACTGCTGCATTCTAGACCAATCGCGTGGCTTTAACCGACGACTGGGGGCGGGGAATAGAGGACAAAAAAAAGTCCGCTGCCATTTCCTTGGTTGGAGAACGGGCTCATTCACAAAGGACACATCATTCATTGTGGCAGCTCCGTGTGTATCCCGAAAAATAGTTCGTATGCCAAGGTAAAATTTTCATAAATGTAATGTTCGTAAACCGAAAAGTTCGTAAGCCAAGGGGTTCATAAACCGAGGTCCCACTGTATAAAATTTTATAGGTTAGTTCAACCGAAAAGATGTGAAGAAATCGGTTCCAACAATTCACTTACATTTAATACAGTAAGAGTTCTATGAGCTACTCAAATAATTTACAGTTTAACACATAATACTGCACACTTTTTAAGGTTGTTGCCTTGTCCCCTGGGACTAGTGAATTTGTTATGGTTAGTGGTCTGAGATAACATTTATTTCAATGGTCTCCCCCTCTCCGTCTCCTCCGCCTTATGTGCTCTTTTATGCTATTTACACATCCACATTTCTTTTCTCACTCATCATAACACGTATTGTTTTTCTATCTTGACACCTCCTTAACAGACCCGTGTGTATTGTACTCCCGTCTTTCTTCCATTTCGGATAACCCACACATCTGTGATGACAAGTTGACCTCTCTTGCTCTCATTCTCTGCTCTCATATTTCCTACCATGCCGTGCTGCAGACAAGATGTGGCGTCGTCACTTGTGCCTGTCCTCCCCGCAACCCCTAAACTCTCTGACCTGCATGGGCACACAAACACACACTGCGCAATCCAAACATCCACACATGCACACATCTAGTTACAGGCTAGGTCAGGTGTGGTAAAGAGGCCTGTCAAGCGTCTTTTGGCCCAACCCGAATATGACCCGAGCAAAGGTCAACCAAGTCAAAGGAAACTGATTTCTGGGGCTCCGCTATCTCTACAACCCCCTATCCCAAACGCACAATCTTACTTCACACATGCATACAAACACAGAGAGTGGCAGTAATGTTGTCAGGACAGGATGCCGGCAAACACATCGGTCATACCTTTGAAAGAAAGGGACTGAGATACTGAATAGATTCCAGTCAAGGTGTTCTCTTTTTGTGTTTATATATTTTTTTATTACTTTTTTCCCGATATTCAGACATGTTGATTAGCCTAAAATAATCCAACTATGTCGTAGGCAATGACACAATGTGGCCACTTATCAGCAAATCTTGAATCATGTCAAATTCAGATTGTTCATGCATGTTCAGCACGAGAGAAGGCATTTGTTTCTCCAATTCTTTTTCAAATTTGGCTCTTGTGAAAATCAAGTATTTATTTTGCTTTTCTTGCAGTTTTATTTCAGATAACATAAGATTTGCACTTGAATACATGCATTAAAACATGTTACATAATATAATCTTCATAACTTTGCTGTCGTGATTTAGGAATTTCTCCATTGCGAGAGCAATAATGGTTATCTCATGTGAGGTAAATGACAAAATAACAAGATGATTTAACAATTTTGCAATTCCATCAATTCATGTTATGATCATTAAAATACATCCTTTTTTAATCCAATCCAATCCAATCCAATCCGCTTTGTTCTCAAAACCGTTCTGAACCGGTTGATAGTCGATTACAGGGCAAACAGAGACAAACAACCATCCACGATCACACTCACTCCTCGGGACAATTAAGAGTGTTCAATCGGCCTGTCATGCATGTTTTGTGAATGTGGGAGTACATGGAGAAAACCCACAGAGGCACGATAAGAACACGCAAACTCCACAGAAGATTCAGCAGCCGTAGTCTAATACCGCACCTTGGGACTGTGCGCGGAATGTGCTAACCAGTCGGCCACCGTGACACACTCTTTAAATATAGCAAATCTAATTTTAACTTAACCAATATTATAATCAGCTTTATTAGCGGACTGGCTAAGGTTCTCCTACCTTCATGTGTGTGATGTCCATAGTTATGTTATACTGCATGTTTTTTCAACTGACTTTGACTTTTTTTTGACTATGAGTTAGGAATGCACATTATTTTTTCTCCAATGACCATTTTAAGTGGCATCATGAGACTTTTTCTGTAATTGAAAAGCAAAAAGTAGGAATGAACATGCTAAAAAGTGTGCTAAAAAGAATGAGAGTCAAACTAAAAAATAGGCCCATTGGAATAGTTGATACATATAAATTGATTGGTCAAGTTAGTGTGAAGAGGATCATTTTCGTACCTTCTGAATTTCTTCTTGAGGGCTGAACAATGAGGCCATGACCACAAGATTCCATCTATCAGCAACAGTTTGACCAGGCAAACACGAGTGAGAGCAGTGTGTGGAAAACATAGCCAAGGGTTGGAAGGTTACAATACTATCTCAATTTAATGGCAGATTACAACCATTGTTGAGCTCTTTCCTCTTTCGTCGTTGGGTTGATTGGTAGGGTAGCCACATTTTGAGTCACACAATCCGTTTTGAAGAAGAAGACAAAATTAGTCCCAAAGGAGAACTTCAATTTATGACTTGACACTTGACAACTAATTTTTCAATTATTGTAGCTATTTTTATAGTTGTCAGGGCACTTTTAAGGTTATACCTTCCTTCTCTGTCATCCTCACCATTTCCAATGGAGACCCGAATGTATAAATTTATGTTTATCTCTTTCTTGACTGATTACAACATCTGACTAACAGATTAACTGCCTTAGTGTGAAGTAGAGCTAATGCTGAGTATTTGCATAGCATGTGGTACTTCTACAAATATTTATATACCACACAAAGATACCACCAGATTAGCCACACTTATGTTTTCTGGGATGCAGCCATGTCAGCTATGTCGAGGAACTGTAAAGTACAGAGATGTCAGTACTTATAGGCACCTGCAGAGGAATAAAGAAGAAGAGAGGAATAAAGTTGATGAGCCATACAATGAAACTCTGGGAAAGAGTAGTTGAAGTTAGATTAAGAGCAGAAGTGAACATTTGTGAGCAGCAGTATGGCTTCCAAATGGAATACCCGGGTGAGAGATGGGTTGAGGATCCAGGAACGGGGGACCCATTGGCGTTCTTCGGGGCTGTAGCCCTCCCAATCGACAGGTACTGCAATTCCTTGCCCATGCGCCGAGAGTCCACTATCTCCCGCACGGTATAGACTGGACCGTCGTCCACCATCCTGGGGGGGCAGGGGGGGGGGTGTCGAAGCCAGGGGTCTGGTCTCCACAGGCTTGAGGAGGGAGACGTGGAGTACCGGATGGATCCTCATCGTGGGTGGCAGCCGGAGCTTCACCAAGAAGGATGAGGATGGCCTCAATGGGGGAGGGACCAGTGAACCTTGGAGCCAGTTTGGAGCCAGTTTGGCCGATGTCCCAGAAGGGGGAGTGCCTTCTGACTATAACCGCGGATAAAGCGGCGGTAGAAGTTGGCAAACCCCAAAAATCGCTGGAGTTGTTTGCACGTCTTCGGATTTGGCCACTCTACCACCGCTTTGGTTTTGGCGGGATCGACCCGGAGTTGTCCCTGCTCCATGACGAACCCTAGAAAAGAGAGAGAGCAGACGTGGAACTCGCACTTCTCTGCCTTCACGTAGAGCCGGTTTTGCAGGAGCCGCGCCAGGACCCGTCAGACATGCTGCCAGTTTTCTTCTGTATATTTAGAAAAAATGAGGATGTCGTCTAAATACACGAACGCAAAAACATTGAGAAAGTCCCTGAGCACATCGTTGATGAGGTTTTGGAATACGGTGGGAGCGTTGGTGAGTCCGAACGGCATCACCAGGTATTCAAAATGCGCCAAGGGCGTTTTGAAAGCGGTCTTCCACTCGCCCCCCTCTCTGATGCGAACCAGGTGTTATGCGCTCCGTAAATCCAATTTGGTGAAAATGGTCGCCGATTGGAAAGGGGCGAAGGCCGAATCCATGAGGGGGAGAGGGTATTTGTTGCGAATGGTGATGTCGTTCAGACCCTGATAGTCGACACACGGGCGCAGGGATCTATCTTTCTTTTCGATAAAGAAACACCCGGCGCCGAGCGGGGAACGCGAGGGTCGGATAAGTCCCGCCACAAGGGAAGAGTCAATGTATGTACTTACGGGTGCTGGAGGTCTTAGGGGGGAGGGGGCCTTGAGTGCGGCGACCCCCGGGGTTGACTTGATCGCCCCTGCTCCCCACCTGCAGCGGGTCGGGGAACTCCTCACGGCGTCTCGTGCCTGCTCGTCGCCGTCGGGTGTGGTCGTCCGCTGCTTGTTTCTGGGTTCGCTGGACCGCTGGGTACCTTGCTCCCACTGCCGCTCCCGGAGGCGATGGTCCAGGGAGATGACTACATCGATCATCTCGCTGAGGGTGGTGCCAGCGTTGCGAGTGGTCACCTCATCTTTGAGAGCGGCGCTGAGTCCGCGACGAAACACTCCTCTCTGCGCTCGATCGTTGTAGCCACTCCGGACAGCCTGGATGCGGAAGTCGATGGAGTACTTAGCGGCCGAACGCGTTCCTTGCACACAGTCAAAAATGAGTCCCTCAGCCTCGCACTCTGGGACCGGGTGGTGGAATACTTGGCGAAGCTCGGCCACAAAGTCCGGGTAGGAACTGCAAAGTTCGGGCTGGGACTCCCGGACGGCCACTACCCATGACTCGGCCTGGCCCGTGAGCAGGCTAGTGATGAAGGCCACTTTAGCCTCATCGCTAACGAAGACGGAGGGTTGTTGTTCAAAAACCAGTGAGCACTGCATCAAGAATTGAGCACAGAGCCGTCAGGGTAGCGAGTCGGGTCTCGACCTCCTGTAGGCGTTGTGCCAGCGAGGACTCGATGTGGTGGTTCTCCTCGATAGCTTGCGCCAGCTGGCTCGAACGCTCCGCCTGATAGGCTAAGGCGGATATGAATTTGTCTCCACCGGCGAGATCCATAGATGGCCGGTGTATTATGTCACGTCCGCTCGAGGAGTGGTGACAGGACTCGAGGGACGACGTGAAGTAGTAAGGGTTGGATCCGAAATACACGGTGGAGGCAGTAACTTCAAACAGAGTCTTTACTGAGACACATAAAGTAATACAGGAAATCAGGCAATGTAGGAGAACAGAGTAACAGACCTGAGCGCGGCTGGGTGACAGGGAACTTTGGAGAATACACCGGCGCAGACCGAACGGTAAGGGTGGCTTTTATAGCCAGAAGGCATAATTAAGGAAATGAGGAACAGGTGAGTGAGTCCGGAGAGCAGGGAGGGGAGGGGCCCGCTCCAGGAGCAGAGGAGGATGAGACAGGAGGGGAGCACGCTCCTGGCGAGCATGTGACAATATTAGAGGCTTTGGAGAGAAAGTCAGAGAGGCCAGACTGAGATAGTTTGGACATGTCCAGAGGAGAGAGACTGACTATATCGGGAGAAGGATGCTAAATCTTGAACTGCCAGGCAGGAGTCCGAGAGGAAGACCGAAGAGGAGGTTTATGGATGTGGTCAAAGAGGACCCACTCTTCCACCGACCCCCACTCCTGCACCCAACCCAGAGTGGAGGCGCCACAAGCGCTGTATGAGGAAACAAAAGAGGAAACCAAAGTCCTGCATTGGCTTCCAGGGAAGCCAATGCAGAGAGCTCACTCCATTTTTTTTGCTCGGTGACATGAAGTGGCACATAGGCGTTGTTTTGAACAACCTTCCCTTGTTGTTTGGACTTGGTCAAGATTTGAAACAAAGCTGAATGTGAATAACAAACATCTTTGCAGCATTTCATTATGTGTTCATCCATTATTCCTTTTTCAGATCCGCCTTCTCATCACAAGGGTTGTGGGGAGTACTGGAACCTACTCCACCCAACCTTCTTCGGGCAGTGGGCGAGGGACACCCTGAACCAGTTTCCAGCCCATTGCAGGGCAGAAAGAGAAAAACAATCATCCACGCTCACACTCACACCTAGGAACAAATTTAAAGTGATCAATCAGCCTGCCATGCATGTTTTTAGAATGTAGGAGGAAACCGGAGGATCCAGAGAAAACCTATGTGGGTCCTGAAAGAACATGCAAACTTCACACATTAAGCTCAGATGGGATGAAACCCATGACCTCTGCACTGTGATGTTGATGCGCTAATCACTCGGCAACCGGGCCAAGACATGATGATTTATCTTTAAGATAATCGTTTCAGTTGAAAGATTGTTGGGGGCACAATATACATGAGTACACTTGGTCCAACAGTGCTCCGAAGTGTATCTCTCCTGTTTAACTGCACACTCACAAAAACATTTAAGCCGATGGAGGTGTTCGTTTTGGATTGGACAATGAAATATACAGAGTGAGACTATGTTCCCTCTCTTCAAAATTGAGTGATTCCAGGTTGTTTTCAATCTGCCTGCTGAAAATGTTTGTTACTGTTTTATATAATAAGTATAGAACTCAAATGCAGTATGCAACGCCGCAGTATTTGTTGTTAATCACTTTTAATGTCTGATGTGACAGTTCCTGAGAAAAACCAGGGGAGGGGCAACACAGTTAAATCAAAGGTCCAGACAAAGAGTCTGTGTCTGCTTGGGAAGGGTTCTTGGGCCTGGACACGTAATGTGTCACAACCGGCAAAGGCCAAGGCAGAACTCAATCTGGGAAAGAACTCTAAAGTGATTGCCGAAAAACAAAGAAAGAGGGAGGTCAAAGGCAAGTAGGGTTGAAAATTATAATTAATCAGAGGAAACATACTGGTGAGCCTTGTGTGAGATTGGAAGAGCCTTCACAAACGTTAGTGAGAAGAAGAGGTCCAGACAGTGGCTGATTGCTGAAACATAACCCGTCGGTCTAAGTTTTCCTCCGTTCTTACATTCAAGCGGTCTCAAGGCGGGTTATCAGTCACAACCAAAGTCCTGTTCCAGTTGAAAACACGCAAAGTAGAGTCTGGGGGTGGAACGACCACCTCCATCTGCCACCAAGCACACCCACCTCCCAGCAGAGCAAGGTGGGCCCAATCAAAGACGGAGCCCAATTCGGGGGCCAATTCTCCCCCTTGCCCACAAACAGCGATGAAGTGAGCTGCACCAGCTGGATCTGTGGACGGACAGAAGCATTCAGACAGAAAAGACAAAGAAGAAGGCCTGGACCAAGGACAAGTCCCCTTCCCCCATGATCAGCTGACCACAGGGAATTTACTATTTTGAAGAACGATAAGTTTACCACGTAATCAAAACATTAATACATGTATCAGACAATAAATGCCCTTAATTAGTGCTATCGAATTAGACACTATTGATTTGAGTTTGTCTGACAGATAACTCCTTCAATTACCCAATGACCACACCTGATGTTTCTTGCGATTTAGTCAAAGGCGAGTCAAGAAGGTGTAAAACTGTACCAGATGCACATAAAAAACACATACACATCGTTGCAATGCAAAACGCGGTCAAATAATTTGTCTGATACATGACGAACGCGTGACTACTTCAGTTGCTAACGTTCGCAAACTAATCATTTAATCACTCTCGTAAATGCTAACCAAACAATCGCAGTGATCCAAAAATATGAAAATACAGCGAATACACCCTAAAAATTTATAAAGTTACATACATCAAAATAAATGTAGATACAGCCCGTGCTTGTTTAACGACACAAAGTTGCAGTACATCATTATTATTGATGAAAATGTTTCTTCCCCGTCATCTGTACTTCTTGAAGGTGTCAGACATCAGCATTTTTTTTTGCTGACGAAGTTTCTTGGATAAGAAGCGAAACGTCCGACACCTTCAAAAAAGTACAGATGACGGCTGAAGAAACCTTTTCATCGATGGACCACTCCTGTACGACTGAGAGCTTACACAGATGGACCATTATTATTATTATTATTATTATTATTATTATTATTATTATTATTATTATTATTATTATTATTATTATTTAAATTCCGGTTTGAGTGTACGCTGCCGCGTTGTGCTGCCGCTGCTCTGCGCAGTAAAACCTTCAATTTCAGTACCTATGCTTGTCTGTGACTGTAAAGTGTCATTGAGAGCTTTGAAAGGCGCTTAAAATGAAATGTATTATTATTATTATTATTATTATTATTATTATTATTATTATTATTATTATTATTATTATTATTATTATTATTATTATCATTCCGGGGTTACATGAAACAGGAAGTGCCCACTTCACCGTTTCCGGTATGCCCTTCAGAACAAGAACTTAATATTACAAAATAAAGCCGCTCAAACAGAGAGAGAGAGAGAGAGAGAGAGAGAGAGAGAGAGAGAGAGAGAGAGAGAGAGAGAGAGAGAGAGAGAGAGAGAGAGAGAGAGAGAGAGAGAGAGAGAGAGAGAGAGAGAGAGAGAGAGAGAGAGAGAGAGAGAGAGAGAGAGACCTGAACTGAACTTTCTACGGGCAGCAGAAAATAGGTTATTTAAACAGTGTAATTCTCACGTACACGTGGACAGTTATGCGCACGCGCAATGAAGTGATGACTGAAATCGCCACCCAGGCTCCACAACTGGTATTTCAAAGGAACAGAAAGGATAAGGTGATGAAGGTGGTGAGCAAGAGTGTGTTTACATGTTTAGATATCCCAGAGGCTCTCCTAAGGTTGACAGGTTAGCAAACCACCCGGAAAGCAAGCCGACATTCCTCACTGTAGCTCAGTGTGTTTCTACGCGTGTGCGCGTGTGCGTGCATGTGTGACGAAGGGGGTCAAAAAGAGGCCACAGCTCGTCACTGTGGGGGACATATCCGCTCTTGAAATGCGTTACACTTTAAAAAATTATTGTCAAATGTTTTTGGTTGTTCTTTTAACTGAAAAAGAGGACGCGCCATTTTTTTTTTACTCCAATCATGTTTTCATACTTATTTTACATTCCTTTCCAGCGTTATTTTCTTATTGTATCTTCGATTCACAGTCTATACGTGAAAACATTTTCGGTTGCAAAGCGCAATCAAAGCACCAAAACGCCATAAATGTCTTTTAATTTGATATTGTTTTAGCATTCTGTTGCATATAATCTCTCTTATCTGGCGAATCAATGATTTGTGTGTTTGGGATTTCCAAATATTTCTTGTGTGTGTGTGTGTGTGAGAGAGAGAGAGAGAGAGAGAGAGAGAGAGAGAGAGAGAGAGAGAGAGAGAGAGAGAGAGAGAGAGAGAGAGAGAGAGAGAGAGAGAGAGAGAGAGAGAGAGAGAGAGAGAGAGAGAGAGAGAGAGAGAGAGAGAGAGAGAGAGAGAGAGAGAGAGAGAGAGAGAGAGAGAGAGAGAAAGAGAGAGAGAGAACTGCTTTAAAAACTTCAGAACTTTACTTCAATAGAAACATTGTTCACGACTGTTTTTCAAACAATAATGTAACCGATTTAATTAAAAAGAAATATTATTTTGCGACAAAGAGTAACAACATGCCAAAATCATTTTTAAAAGGTATGATTTATTTGAGGTAGCCTATAAATAACAAAACATGAAAAATTGGAAAGACGAAGGCAGCAAAACTGATAAAACTCAGTCAACCCGCTGGTATTTAAAATCTCCATCATGACGTTTTTCAAGGAGTTCATTGATACAGCATCATCGTTTAAATTGAGCCTTCACTCGATAACAGTTGCAAAAATATAAAATCAAAAACGTTACTCTCGTTGAATAACCCACCTGCAGTAGAATGACATCACACACTTAGGTGGGAAATCCTTTTTTCAGCAGTTTGTCTTTCATCAGTGCAAACAATTGCTACATCCCTGAATCTAACTATAACAAGTACAATAAACCATGCATTTAAATCATTCAGTGTGTCGCAGTTAGAATATGAGGAAATGTTTCTGATTTGATCCTTTTCTCCTTCTATAATGGGGCATGGAATGTATATAAATACATTTAAAAACAGACAGCCTGACAGTGCTTTTTTTCACGCTGTATCTAAAAATACAAATGCCAATCAGGAATTCCATTCTTAGCTGTCAGGTATGGCTTTTTTTGAAAATGAATTGTATTTTTTTTTGTAAATCAAGCTTAAACTTCTCAAAAGACAGCCCCTGAGCAGAACACAGAAAACAAAAACACTCAAAATGTAGAGCACACATTTCATTCATCTGTACGAATTAGAAAATTCTTACCAATAACGCGGATTGTGTCTGTTTTCTTCTTTTACAGTTTGCACAACTTATACATACACCAAAAGAAAGATTAGTTTACTGTACTGTAAATTAAAATACCTGTAAAGGCCCCTAAATGCCCAAAAGCAAATTGTTTGGCATGGGCAGGTGTTATTCCTGAAACCAAAGCACCAACCCCACGTGATTATTTTTCTTACCATAACTTTAACTTATTGTTTGAAAACATTGAACGTATCCAACATTGAAAAATATACATTTCTTTTGAACCTCTTCAGTGTGCATTGTGGTTCCTCTTTATTTATGAAACAGAACATCAATTCAAGAAAAAAATCGATAGACAATAAATAAATAAATGATAAATATAATTTATCATATACTGCACTTGTCAATTTGAAGTTGTCTTACATTTTTTTGTATTGAAGTTTACTGCCCAGTCAAATTAAAATAAGCCATTTCACAATGTGGAGTTTGGTTGCATACTGTAGTTTGGATGCTGTATAATTTGGATACAAATGTCCAATTGATCACACGCGAATGCAAGTCCTGTTGTTCTTTCCATTCCTTTATTAAACTATATCCGGGCCTACTCCGAGTCAGGAGACGCGTCTGGTGACGTGGATGCAGAAGAGCGGTCCGTTTCCTCCAGTACCTTGTTGAATGCCATCCCAGTGTTGATCGAACCCGAAGACGACGGGCGCAGTGACGTCGACGTGCCTTCCTTCTCGCGCTTCTTCTGCTTCATGCGTCTGTTCTGGAACCAAATCTTCACCTGGGTCTCATTAAGCTCCAGTGTGGCCGCGATTTCCACCCGCCGTGCCCTCGTTAGATACTTGCTGAAGTGGAACTCTTTCTCCAGTTCTGTGAGCTGGCGTGTGGTGAAGTTGGTCCGCATGGTGTTGTTGTTTGCGCCAGCTAAGCCGAAGTCAGACACTTTAACTTAGATGAAAAAGAAATGATACGTTATGCACTGAAGACTGCTTTGATAAGGACTGACAGAGAGCATTCGATGGGACACAAGTTCGCCGTTGAATAAAGTTTTGATGACCTTACGCGATTTGTCAGTTTCGTATGCACGCACAATTTGCGTCATTAAAAATAAGACAACGTCTTCTCTTTTTGGCTCTTATTTAATTGTAGTGTGTGCACCTGGCAACGTTCGTGTGTGTATGTGTGTGTGTTTAGGTTTGTGGGGGCGGGGTTTTCGGCAAACACGTCTGCTAAAATCATTAAGTGTGCACAAACGACCACTCCGTCTTATTTGATTTTAAATTAATTGTTATATGTCGAATATGCTTTATTTAATATTGGTCACCCAATGTAAATATTGCAGTCTTAAATAAACATGACCATTCATTGTATGAAAAGGGATTTAAAAAATGTTATTCAAGTTCGTAAAAATGATAGGAGACATTTGTAGAAGACACGCGACATTATTTAAGTGTTCCTTTTCTGTGCACTTTTTTTCCTTAAAATATTTTACTTTTACTGTATTTGTTTGCAGTGGATCGTTTTTAATGCCCTCAAAGTGCTAAGATCACGAATGAACATAAACGGTACAAGCTACAATGAATTTGGCAGGCACCTACCTGTTTTGGGTGGATTCCTCTTTACCTTCATCCAGTCAAATGTTTGCCCTGGTCCGGCTTGCTGATTCTCTTCGTCCTCCCCCTCTCGCTCGAGTGAGACAGGTAGCTCCCCATATCCTCCACCGTGTGGAAGTCCCAAGTAGCCCGCTGCGTCGACCTGAGGCGGGTATTGGGAGCCGAGTAAGGTGCCCTGGGGCCCACAATAGGCTGCAGCCAGGGTTCCATAGCTGGGACCAACGGAGGGGGCCGAAGTAGAAAATGTTGATTGATGATAGTAGGTCGATGATGCAGGCTCGTCCATGAAATATTGAGGATGAATGGACGTGGTGTTGGCAGGCCCCGTCGCTGTCATGTACTCCGCGTTTGTGCTGCAGGCCTGCTCCAAATAGGCCCCGTTGTTGACAGCGGTTCCGTTATGATAGGAAGACAATAATCCACTTTGGGTGTCGTAAAGAGGATGATAGTAGCCGTTCTGTCTCTGTTGATGCTCGTGATGTGGTGGTTGCTCGTGATGCTGGGCCACCCCTGTCGTCTCATTCGGTCCTCCGCCGTCAGTGTTCAAGTGCAAGCGCTCATCCGCATTATAACTCAATCTCGAACCTCTCGACGCGGTGATGGGAGTTTGGGGATGACCCGAGTGGATATTGTCGTTGGTCTGCTGGAAACCATGATGCTGATCCGTGGGATGGTGATGCAAATGCTGATGGTATCCAGATTTAGCCCGACAATAAGATCGATTACTAAGCGAATATTGCAAAAACGAGTTCATATTCGAAATGTTCATGCAGACTCTACCGACAAATATTTTTGGGGGGGAAAATTCAGAAAAAGATGCTGTTCAAAAACGATTTGCTTGTAAGGAAAGCGTGTCGCATCGAAAAACTACGATGTAAAAAATCGGGAAAGGAAAACCCGAGACTGCTCGACCAAAATTGAATCAGACATACGTAACGGTCTCAGGTTGTGGGACCTTGTGCACGCGCGTGCGTGCATAGACGTGTACCAATCTGGGTATACAAAAGGAAGGCCTCAACGACGTGAGCAAATCTATTCTGCGATCGGAATTTTAGGCCCCGTGATGATAAAAAAAGAACGCGACGATCCAAAAAAGGGTAGAGTCGACTTTTCCTGGTCGCACGGGTTTATAGTCCGTTTTCTTTCATCCTTAAGATTAATTGACTTTCTTCTAATACTCTGCTTTCCTTTTTTGCGTCTCTCCCCCTCTGTTTTTCGTGTCACTTCTTTTCTTACCGCCGCCCTGGTCACGTGACTTGTCGTCACGTCGCCTGGGGTGACCAAAAGGCCCCCAAGTTTGTTGGCCGGCGGACGAGGCGAATGATCCACTGTACGCGCGTGCGTGTGAGCGTCAAACAGAGAATCGAGGACTGGGAGGACTTCACGTGTGCGCGCGGGTGTGTATTTGCGCACGCGCCTCATCCATCACGAACAGTGACATGAGCACGACAAAGAGACTTCAATCAAACCGGCCCATCAATCTGATATCAGCGCGAATCTGTCAGGGCAAAGAGAGGGTGAGGGAAGAAAAGAGGAGCTGCGAACCGGCCTGCTGCTCTCTGCCATCATGATTGCAAAAATACTCTTCAAAAATAGCAAACCAGGTTGTACGTGTAAAAATGGATTGTTGATACACGCAGGACATTTTCCATCACTTTCAGCATGACAGATCGATGGACAGATAGATCCACCTATCTCTCTCTCTCTCTCTCTCTCTCTCTCTCTCTCTCTCTCTCTCTCTCTCTCTCTCTCTCTCTCTCTCTCTCTCTCTCTCTCTCTCTCTCTCTCTCACACACACAATTTCCAGTATCTATCTATCTATCTATCTATCTATCTATCTATCTATCTATCTATCTATCTATCTATCTATCTATCTATCTATCTATCTATCTATCTATCTATCTATCTATCTATCTATCTATCTATCTATCTATCTATCTATCTATCTGTCTAACTATCTACCTAGCTAGCTAACTAGCTAACTAGCTTTCTAGCAATCTAGCTATCTCTCTCCTATTCTACCGACCTATTCATCCACCCATCCATCCAGCTAGGGATGACTGGCAAGTCCACAAAAGTCAAATTCTCCATCAAAATATTTTACTTGAATTTCTTTGCAGTAATGTGTTTTTATTGCAACCCTCATGGATTTGCTGACCACCCCTGCCCCCTCAACCCCCATCACTTTTTTTCAAAGAACTTTGCTAATGTTTTTCGTCAATGAAAAGTGAATGAATTCTATCATGCATCGTAAGAGAGGGTGATCCAAAACTTTGAGCAATTGGATTGGGGGAGCCAAATGAAAGGGTGCCTTTGACCACGTTTGCTAATGAAATGATTTTAACGATCTGTTATAGCAACGAGATTAAAGCGGACAGCGGGCCTTCTGGTTAACCCGATCCTTTATACTCCAGCAGGAAATAAAGAATCTATTTCGGTGTTTGTGTGAGACAATGAGAAATCACCTCACAAATCTCCATTTTTGTCTCAATTTAAATGCTTTCAGGGGTGGCAATGGCAAGTGTCTATGGGGCAACGGAAACATTTGTCTTTTTAAGTTATCATCTTTCTTTCTGAGAAGTGTCAGCAAAAGGAAGTCTTCAAACCTTGGCGAGTGCACTCTGGACTCCGTCTCCCCAGCAGTCTACATGTAAGTCATGAAGAGTGGTGTGGGCGTATAACAAGGATGGCGGTTAATGATCACATACTGAATGAAAGGAGAGAGACCAGAGTAAGTGGGCAGGAAGAATGTAGGAACAGACTGGTACAAGATGAAGATTAAATGACACCCACACGACTGTCTGGTTGGTGAAATGACAACATGGCGGAAAGAAACTGAGGTTAAAGGGTGAGGTTTAATTACACCTCGTCCTACATTTCTAAATGTCCTGTTGGAAATCATGTTCACTGCAAAAAACATAAACAACAAAACAAAAAAAGACCATTTTACCGGATTCTAATGCAAGTATTGGGGACAACTAGTAGTAAAATTATGTTTACTACAGTAATGTGCGAAATGAAGTATTTCTCTTCACAACAAATAGGGTGTGATCATGATCAATTTGTTCAAACTACAAATGTTCGTCTATGAGATCATCAGCAACTCTGAGGAGCCTGATATCAAACCTGTTCATTTGAATCAGGTCTGTTGCAAGAGGGAAAACAAGGGTGGAATACATGCAGAACAGTGGCCATTCAGGAACAGTATTTGCCACCAATGAGTTAGCTCAATTTGGTTAGAACCTCCCAAAGTGAAGTTTGCATGTGCTGTCCCCGATCCGTGTGTGTTTTCATCAGGAACACAGCCATGTAAACAGCATGCAAACTTCACAGAGAAAAGCCAGAGTTGGAATCAATCACTACATCTCTGCACTGTGAACCGAATGCGCTAAACAGTCAACCACCGGCGTATCAGTCTTAAGATTAATCAATATATTTGGCAAAGTGATTTATTATCTCATGGACAATACAAATTATTGAGTCAAAATAAATAGAGAAATATTGTTTTATTTAAGCATAAATTACCCT
The DNA here is from genome assembly GCF_051943395.1 of Hippocampus bargibanti. Lineage (NCBI taxonomy): Eukaryota > Metazoa > Chordata > Actinopteri > Syngnathiformes > Syngnathidae > Hippocampus > Hippocampus bargibanti. Next base: position 15,166,212 of record NC_142750.1, read on the forward strand.
TTCATGCACCTATAACCGGATAACATGCTAAACTGCCTATTGTGGTCAACGCTATCTAATGTGTTTTTATTGCAACCCTCATGGATTTGCTGACCTACCCCTGCCCCCTCACCCCCCATCACTTTTTTTCAAAGAACTTTGCTAATGTTTTTCGTCAATGAAAAGTGAATGAATTCTATCATGCATCGTAAGAGAGGGTGATCCAAAACTTTGAGCAATTGGATTGGGGGAGCCAAATGAAAGGGTGCCTTTGACCACGTTTGCTAATGAAATGATTTTAACGATCTGTTATAGCAACGAGATTAAAGCGGACAGCGGGCCTTCTGGTTAACCCGATCCTTTATACTCCAGCAGGAAATAAAGAATCTATTTCGGTGTTTGTGTGAGACAATGAGAAATCACCTCACAAATCTCCATTTTTGTCTCAATTTAAATGCTTTCAGGGGTGGCAATGGCAAGTGTCTATGGGGCAACGGAAACATTTGTCTTTTTAAGTTATCATCTTTCTTTCTGAGAAGTGTCAGCAAAAGGAAGTCTTCAAACCTTGGCGAGTGCACTCTGGACTCCGTCTCCCCAGCAGTCTACATGTAAGTCATGAAGAGTGGTGTGGGCGTATAACAAGGATGGCGGTTAATGATCACATACTGAATGAAAGGAGAGAGACCAGAGTAAGTGGGCAGGAAGAATGTAGGAACAGACTGGTACAAGATGAAGATTAAATGACACCCACACAACTGTCTGGTTGGTGAAATGACAACATGGCGGAAAGAAACTGAGGTTAAAGGGTGAGGTTTAATTACACCTCGTCCTACATTTCTAAATGTCCTGTTGGAAATCATGTTCACTGCAAAAAACATAAACAACAAAACAAAAAACCGGATTCTAATGCAAGTATTGGGGACAACTTGTAGTAAAATTATGTTTACTACAGTAATGTGCGAAATGAAGTATTTCTCTTCACAACAAATAGGGTGTGATCATGATCAATTTGTTCAAACTCTATGAGATCATCAGCAACTCTGCGGAGCCTGATATCAAACCTGTTCATTTGAATCAGGTCTGTTGCAAGAGGGAAAACAAGGGTGGAATACATGCAGAACAGTGGCCATTCAGGAACAGTATTTGCCACCAATGAGTTAGCTCAATTTGGTTAGAACCTCCCAAAGTGAAGTTTGCATGTGCTGTCCCCGATCCGTGTGGGTTTTCATCAGGAACACAGCCATGTAAACAGCATGCAAACTTCACAGAGAAAAGCCAGAGTTGGAATCAATCACTACATCTCTGCACTGTGAACCGAATGCGCTAAACAGTCAATCAGTGTTAAGATTAATCAATATATTTGGCAAAGTGATTTATTATCTCATGGACAATACAAATTATTCAGTCAAAATAAATAGAGAAATATTGTTTTATTTAAGCATAAATTACCCTTTCATGCACCTTCTAACCGAATAACATGATAAACTGCCTATTGTGGTCAACGCTGTCTCTAAATGGGTAAACTTGTGTCAACGTGAACATGTTCAAAATATTAAAGGAATGATTCACATCAAGGCAAAATAAAAATAGGGTTGATTAAGTTCAGGATTATTGTTTCCACCATCATTAATAAAACAATACCTAATAAATCACTCAATGTAATATCTGTGAAGCCAAATATGGACATCTGCATATTGTTTGTTATTGAGTTTAAATGGGGTTGTACGCTCAGTGTGTGTATTATGTTCTTCATTGATTGCTAAATCAAACACGTTGAATGGGTGTTATAATTTCTGCAGGGAGAATCGTCATAATACCATAAAATCGGAAAATGTCATATATATTACCTTTTATTTATTCTTTTAATAAATCTGTTTTCAAAGTGAATTGTAGATATACAGTAACTTCATCCAATCTTAAGTTTAATTGGATAGAATAAAATATAGTTATTGTTCTTGCTTACTGTTTTTTTTTCTCTGCAAGTATACCTTGATTTTGTTCAGAATGAAAAACCTTATCGAAACATTTGTTGGGTTTTGTAAAAATACATCTCATTCAACGTGGTTCTCTTTGAGGTTAACATTTTCTCCCACCAGGTTTTTAGATGTTTTTCTTGATGAGACGGGGAGCTAAAATAACAGGCGATACCCAGCAGGCCACCTTTTGTGTCATCCCAGTTGACTCTTGGTCTCATTAAAAGAGGCACAATTACTGGCAATGCAAGAAAGGTAAAATAAACATCTGTGAGTGGCGGGTATCTAGTGAAGACATAGAGTAGGCATATTCAGTGACGACATGGGTAGGTTTTATGGTAGTTTGCTAATGAATCATTGTTTTAAACCACTGTCATCATGTAGTTATAACTATATAAAGATGCCCGCAAGAGGGTTACGGGAATGGTGAAGCCTATCACATTTAACTTCAGGCAGTTGGAGGGCAACACTGATATGGTTGCCAGCGAATTGCAGGGCACCCATATACCAACAACCATTCACATTCACAATTTCACCAGAGGGACAATTCAAAAGAAACCCCACACAGGCAGAGAGAAGAAATGCAAACAGCACAGAGGAAGGTCACAGCCCAGAATGGAACTCAACACCATCTGCACCACTGTGAGAGTGTGAGACCCATTTTGTTCAGCAGGCACCTTCCTTGGGTAAATAGCAGCTTGCTCTGGGACCAAGTCACCTGATAAAATGGGTTGAGGGGAAAAATAAATTCAACTTGGCTTCAATAAGTAAATAATTTCACTTTGTTTTGCAGACAATAACTTCTGAAAAATAAATTTGAATCAATTATACTATAGCACAACCTATATATTTTTTTTCGTCTAAAACTGACTTTTTTTCTCCAAAGATAACCCAAACCTGAATGGAGAAAGAAAGAAAATGTTGTGGTCTGTTCTCATAGAATCCAATAGGTGGCAAACTCGTCGAAGGAATACAGTAACTATACTCTGTTCAGAAGACTATATTTGATCGTGATCGTGATATTGTTACGAATAGACAACGCTACATTCGAAAAAGACACATGTATTCAAACACAAGCACTTCACGGTGTTGAAGGATAATCCAACTTCCGTGTAAGTCCTTGTTCATGCTTCCGACGTAACTCCAGCTAACAAGCTACGAACGTGGTTAGCCATGGCTAATGAACGGCTATTCTAATTCTGCATTGCAGCTTGATCTGAAACACCATTGTAAGACAGATGTCCAAAGTCCAGCCTGGTGGCCAATGGCGGCCCGTGGTCAATTTTCATCCGGCCCGGAGCCTCGTAATAAAATCAATACGTCTGGCCATGCATGAACAATTAATATATTGGGCAAGAGAGCTGTAAGTGCTGTAATCTCGAGCAGTTGGGTCAAACATACGGCCCGTGGGCCTGAACCGGCCCCCAAGGAGGTTAGAACAAGCCCGCAGGATAATTTAATAGTGGAAACAATGCACAAAAGACATGGAATTGAGATGCAATTCAATGAATTTCCAGTAGGGGCAGAGTGGAGTTGTTTCGATCAACGTAGAAGAAAACAGCAGTGTTTTTTTTTTCTACCGCGGTTTCAACACCCTCATTAGCCAAAATGCCATTCTCCAAACGGAGAATAGGAGACAAGGATTGTAGAATTTTCTGAGAGATGTGTGTGTGACCAGACCTGATGCGGACAAGAAGCGGTACAAAGACAAGATTGCAGGTTTACTGTGGGAGTTTTCAGGTATTTGGTGAACTTGAGGCAGAATTTTCAGTGATTCGCTCACCTTTCACAGTTAAAGTTTCCAATCTACCGCTGGAAATCCAACTAGAAATAATTGATTTGCAATGTCCTGCAGATTTGAAGGGCAAATTTGCCTCCGTAGGTCTGGACAATTTTCTACAGTATCGACTACCAGGGTAGCCCAAATTAACAGCCCTGGCTGCTAAAGTACGGTGAATATTTGGAACAACAAAACTGTGTGAACAAATCTTCTCAGTTATGAATATCAATAAAACAAAATGCGTTCAAAGCTCACAAACGAGCACTTAAATGACATTTTGAAAGTGTCAGCTAGTCAGGACATGACATCTGGTATCTATGCACTTGTACAGGCCAAAAGATGCCAAATATCAGGAACAAAAACAATGGTTTGAAAATTCATGTCTTCATAAATCTCATTTAATCTTGAAGTGCATTCCTATATTTTTCAATACCAATTCATTGTTAAAGTTTTGTGCCGTTGTAGAATCATTGGGATCAGTTGCAATGATAAAAGTAGATTGATAAAAGTAGATTGCACATTTGTTCATGAAACAAAATGGGTAAAAGGAATGTTCATTCAATGTCATCATTTTCCTAATGTTCTTGTGCTTCTTTACACCAAAATTAATGACATTTTGTTTCATGGTGCGGCCCACTTGACATCTATCGAGTCCATATGTGGCCCCCCATGTGAAATGAGTTTGACACCCCTGATCTAGAGGCTCAATTAGGAACAGCAAATTAGTAAATGAGTCACTGAATGAATGAGTCCCTTTCAAGTTTCAAAAATGCCGATTTTGTAAATTTAATAAAACATTCTAAAATGGCGATAATCAACCAAAGAACAATTACTTTTGTTCAACTGTAACAAAAAAAGTTAAAGTATTAAAAAAGTGAAGTTATGTGAATATACAGTAGCCAAAATGAAACTGTATAGTGCCACTTAGCAGTTTTTTTGACAACGATACTAGTGCAGCGTGTTCTACCGAAAACA
>NC_142750.1:15175918-15233418 GCF_051943395.1 Hippocampus bargibanti
GGTTGTCCTTTAAAGTTTGGTGAATAAAACTAGACTAGACTTTAGAAAAATTAAAAGCAAGTCTAAGTTGTGCCCCAGGCTATGTAATGCACTCTTGATGGATTTCACAGATTCTGGGAAGAACAAAAACATGACAACAGCACACGACAATCCAAGTGAATCACTAAAGAAATCCATTTTTGAACGTATTATTAACATCATTAATGTTTTGAAAGAGCACTGTAGCATCAACGACTGAGCACGTCTTTGCTGAAACCTTTACATAGGTCATGATATTCGAATCCACAGGTGTCAAAGTCAAGGCCCGGGACCGAGATCCGGCCCGCCACATAATTTTATGCGGCCATTGATTGTAAATCACCCATGTCAAGTTCCATGATGTTTGCTAAAGTCTGAAACCAAAATTTTAAACGTTCATATGTAATGCCCAATAACTGTTATTAATCTTGACTTCTGATTTTAAAACTAGTTATTCGTCAATTTGGTGTGTGCTGTATATGTACCAGGTGGGTGGCACTAAACGTATATATAGTTTCCCCAAATTCATAACAGCCCTCCAAGGGAAACAAACTACAATGTGGCCCGCTACAATAATTCATTTGACACCCATGGTCTAGTGAGTAAATGCTTCATGTAACAAAGAGGGTACAGAACGTGCTTAAGATTGAATGACTCTCTGTGTCTTTAATTTGACATGTTATTGTTTGTGTAGTTTTTTTGGTCTTTTGACTTCCAGACGGCGCCGCGAGAGTGGCTGCCTTTCCAGCAGCTACTGTATTTTGTTTTTCTACTTTCATTCCTTTCATAACTTTGCTGCTGTGAAATGTAAATTTCTCCAATGTGAGACTAATAAAGGCAAATCCAATCCAATCCAAATTGATGATCAAGTGGAGAGTGACGTGAGTGGTGTTTTTTTTATCACAATTTGTGCAAATGGGAAAAAAATGTTGAAACTTCAACTAAACATTGAATAGTATGTAACTACCATTGTTGGGCTCTCCATGCTCTAGTACTGAGACAAGGTCCACCACCCCATGCCTGTCTTCAGTGTAACAGAAGTCACAATCTGGATAAAGTACTGTTGGACGTCTCAGCCAGTAACTGACGGACAGCTTTTTGCTGAGTAATTATAAGTGTTTTTTTTCTTAATGGGCAACCATGTTTCCTGTTACAACTTTAAGGAATAAAAACCATTTTAATCTGAAGATGGATAACTAATTACTATTGTAATTTTAGAACAATGATGTCAAGTGCCAAACACTGGATGAGATGGTAATCAGAACTAGAAAATGTGTTTGGAAATAATTTTTAGTCCTCCACCATATTAATTTGCGGCTCTCCAGGTGGAAGCCATAATGAAGACATACCCATCCATCCATTTTGTAATCCTCTGCTCTTCACAAGGATCGGTATGCTGGAGCCTATCCAAGTTGTCTTCAGCTACCAGGCGTGGGGCAACCTGAACTGGTTGCCACCTAATCGCAGGCCATAGATCATAAAATGACCAATTGCGGCCAAAATTACACTTCGAGAAGATTGTTGTTTTAACGTCCCATACTGTCACGTCCGCTCGAGGAGTGCCGACAGGACTCGAGGGACGACGGAAGGTGGTAAAGGTCGGATCCAAAATACACGGTGAAGACAGTGATTCCAAAAAGAGTCTTTACTGATACTATGGTGCCTGGCGGCGACGACGATCCGTAACCAGTTAGCTGTGCGTGACAGGGCGGCTCTGGTCTCCTTCCAGACTCGATGGGCCCATCTCAGGTGGTGTTCGATGGACGGGACCTCCACCTGGCCCTCCTGGGTGGGGAACAGAGGCGGCTGATAACCACAGACGGACATGAACGGGGACCGACCTGTGGCTATGGAGACCAGGGTGTTGTGGGCGTACTCCACCCAGGGCAAGTGGAGGGCCCACGACGCGGGACTGTGAAGGCACACAAACCGGAGAGCCGCCTCCAGGTCCTGGTTATTTCTCTCCGTCTGGCCGTTGGTCTGGGGATGGTAGCCAGACGACAGCCTCGCTGACGCCCCTAGGGACCGACAGCAACGTTTCCATACCTTGGACACGAACTGCGGTCCCACGGTCCGACACGATGTCCGTGGAGACGGACGACGTGGTTAACCAGGAGTTGAGCCATCAACCACGGTGAGGACGACCGTTTTGCCACAGGACGGGGGGAGACCTGTAATGAAGTCGACGGAGATATGGGACCAGGGTCGGGAGGGAACCGGTAGTGGCTGGAGAAGTCCCGCCGCGGGTTGGTGGGAGGCCTTCCCACGAGCGCAGGCTGGGCACGCCTTCACGAATTCCGTGACCACCCTCCTGTAGTCCGGCCACCAGAACCGCTGGGCGATGAGCTGGATCGTCCTGTTGACCCTCGGGTGACACGCGACCCTGCCGCGAGTTGAGTCTCTTGGCGGACCGAATGGCGGCCAGGTTCTTGTGGTCTGTGAATACGGTGAAGGGGTGTTTGGACCCGTCAAGCCAGTGTCTCCATTCCTGCAGCGCCACGATGACTGCAAACAGTTCCCGGTTTCCCACGTCATAGTTGGCTTCTGCGGGGCTGAGCCGGCGGGAGAAGAAGGCGCATGGGTTGAGCTTCTGGTCGACCGGGGAGCGCTGGGATAGGCCCCCACTCCTGGGACTCAGATGCGTCAACCTCGACCGCGAACGCGAGGTCCAGGTCTGGGTGTCGTAAGACCGGAGGGTTGGAGAAGGCTTGACGGAGGCGGTTAAACGCCCCCTCTGCGTCGGGTGTCCACCTGAATGGGACCTTGGTGGTAGTGAGGTTAATAAGGGGGAGTGCCTTCTGACTATAACCGTGGATAAAGCGGCGGTAGAAATTGGCAAACCCCAAAAATCGTTGGAGTTGTTTGCACGTCTTCAGGGTTGGCCACTCTACCACCGCTTTGGTTTTGGCTGGATCGGCCCGGAGCTGCCACTGCTCCACGACGAACCCCAGGAAAGGCAGAGAGCGGACGTGGAACTCGCACTTCTCTGCCTTCACGTAGAGGCGGTTTTGCAGGAGCCGCGCCAGGACCCGTCGGACGTGCTGACGGTATTCCTCTGGAGATTTGGAAAAAATGAGGATGTCATCTAAGTATACAAACACAAAAACATTGAGAAAGTCCCTGAGCACATCGTTGATGAGGTTTTGGAATACGGCGGGAGCGTTGGTGAGTCCGAACGGCATCACCACATATTCAAAATGCCCCAAGGGCGCTTTGAATGCGGTTTCCACTCGTCCCCCTCTCTGATGCGAACCAGATGATATGCACTTCGTAAATCCAATTTGGTAAAAATGGTCGCCGATTGGAGAGGCGCGAAGGCCGAATCCATGAGGGGGAGAGGGTATTTGTTGCGAATGGTGATGTCGTTCAGACCCCGAGAGTCGACACACGGACACAGGGATCTGTCTTTCTTTTCAATAAAGAAGAACCCGCGTTGTCCTTGCTGAACGCCTCCCGCAGGTCATGGTAACAACGTGGCAGGCCCTCGAGACAAATCTCTTTGGGCGGGCCACCACGGGAGGGGTCTCGCCCTGCCGTAACCAACCGTAGGCAATTGGCATAGCAGCAGGGGCTCCACCCTGTATGGTGGGACCCTCCCAGGAGATGGAAGGGTCATGGGTGCTGAGCCAAGGGAGGCCCAGTACTAATGGCACGTTGCGGGAAGCCATAACCAGGAATTGGTGGTGTTCAACATGGTTAGCCGATAACCTGAGTTTAAGCGGTGCCGTGATGCAGGTAACCTTGGCCAGTAGTCGACCATCGAGGTCAAGAATCTCCTTGGGGGCCTGGAGATTCTCTAAATCGCAGCCCAATGATTTGACCAGTTGGGGATCGATGAAGCACCCATCGGCCCCCGAATCCACTAGCGCCAGTATAGTGTGGGAGCTGGACGGGCCAATTAATTCGCCGTCCAACTCCAATCGCGTAACGGGTGCCGTGCTAGCCACCTCCAGAGGTCGCCGTTTAGACGGGGACTGACAGGAGCTGGAGGTCTTCGGCTGGGGGCCTTGGGTGCCACGAGCCCCGGGGTTTGTTCGATCGCTCCCAGCTCCCATCTGCACCCTCCAGGCGCGGCGACCACTCGTGGCCGCCGGGTGTTGTCGTCCGCAGCCTGCTTCCGGGTTCGTTGGGCCGCTGGTTTCCTTCCTCCCGCTGCCTCTCCCGAAGGCGATGGTCCAGGCTGATTATGATGTTGATCATTTCGCCGTGGGTGGTGCCAGCGTCGCGGGTGGCCAACTCATCTTTGTGTGCGGCGGTCAATACGCGACGAAATACTCCCTTCATCGCTCGATCGTTGTAGCCACTGCCTGCATCCTGGATGCGGAAGGCGATCAAGTATTGCGCGGCCGAACGGTAGCCCTGGACGCAGTCGTGGAGGAGCCCCTTTGCCTCGACTTCCGTAACCGGGTGGTGGAAGACCTGGCGCAGCTTGGCCACGAAGTCCGGATACGAAGCACACAGTTCAGGTCGGGACTCCCGGACGGCCACCACCCAGGTCTCTGCCTGACCCGTGAGCAGGCTGATGATGAAGGCTACCTTAGCCTCATCGCTAACGTAGGCGTACGGTTGTTGATCGAACACGAGCGAGCACTGCATCAGAAACTGAGCGCAGCGCCCCGGTTCGCCTGCGTAGCGTGAGGGGTGAGGTAAGGGTAGCTCGCGCCTACTCACGGGAGGGGAGGAAGGGGCCGTAAGGGTGGCGAGGCGTGTCTCTACCTCCTGTAAGCGTTGAGCCAGCGTGGACACGGTTTGGCGGATCTCCGCGATCGCTTGAGCCAGCTGGCTCGAACGCTCCGCCTGATGGGAAAGGGTGGCTAAGAATTTGTCTCCACCGGCGAGATCCATGGGTGGTCGGTGTATTATGTCACGTCCGCTCGAGGAGTAGCGACAGGACTCGAAGGACGACGGAAGGTGGTAAAGGTCGGATCCAAAATACACGGTGGAGACAGTGATTCCAAAAAGAGTCTTTACTGAGACATATGTGGCAAAAAACTGAAAATCAGGCAAGGTAGAGAGCAATGACAAAACTGACCTGCGTGCGGATGGGTGAACTTCCTAGATTATACCGACAACAACATAACGGTAAGGGTGGCTTTTATAGCCAGAAGGCACAATTAAGGAAATGGGGAACAGGTGTGTGAGTCCGGAGAGCCAGGAAAGGAGGGGCACGCTCCAGGAGCAGAGGAGGCAGAGACAGGAGGGGAGGGGCACGCTCCTAGAGTCGACGAGGATATGACACATACATGTTTTTGGAATGTGGGATGAAACGGAGTACTCAGAGGAAAGCCATGTAGGCACAGGGAGAATATGGAAACTCCACACAGGAAAGCCACAGTTGCTAATACAGTGATACCTTGGCTTACAAATTTAATTGCTTCCCAGAAAGTATGTGTACCAACCAAACTGGACTGAAGAGTTCTGAAGGGGATCAAGGAAACCAGGAGCTTGAGTTGCGCCGAGAAGATGCTGTTCTCCTGTAGGCCGGCCACCAGAACCGCTGGGCGATGAGCTGGATCGTCCTGTTGACCCTCGGGTGACACGCGACCCTGCCGCGAGTTGAGTCTCTTGGCGGACCGAATGGCGGCCAGGTTCTTGTGGTCTGTGAATACGGTGAAGGGGTGTTCACCAGTCGTAAAGCCAGTCGTAAAGCCTAAGACTCAGACAGTGAGTACCACCGGAGCCCAACTTGATGAGGAATTGGTGTAAGAAATCAGAAATTTCATGCAATATTCCCAACATAGAGAGGGGATGTTGATTGAACAGATCAACCAATTAAGAGATCAGATGCACCACAACAAGAAAGAATGGACATTTGATAGTCGATCGAGTCAACATTATCCTCCTCTAAAACCACAGCCCCAAAACGCTGACCCTCGAACATCCAGGCCAACAAACCTTCCTCCAGCACAAGAAACTCCCATGTTGGGTTACCTAACATATGCCCAACCTCCACAGTGTCCTCGTCCAAGACAAGCTGCAATTCCCATGGTTTCTGAACTCAGAATTCCAGAAAGAAACGGAAGATGCAGAACGTCAGAAGCTGGAAGAGGATCTCCAGCGAGAATAACAGCAAGAATTTATCAGAAAGAGATTGATACCATGGACAGAAGGTGTTAATATTGTTACCGAAGGGATCAAGTAAGCTACTGGAAAAGTGGCAGGGCCGATACACTGTGACTAGGAGAATAGGACCTGTCACATGAGATTCTCTGCCCTGACAAACAAAAGAAAAATGTTGTTGCTGATTATTTGACAAGAATGTCTGAACTCTGAGGAGAGGGTGTGAATGATGTCATGATGCCAAAAGAAATGTTAAATAATTTCGTGTTTTCTGGATTTTGGATGGCAGAAAGGTGGAGGTAGAGTCAGACGACTCTACCTCAGGCGACCCCTAATTGTCTCTGAGAAGGTGATTGCAACCACCTGGGAATGGCCAATAGCCGCTGGGACCTGATTGGCCAGAAGCTCAGGTGAACCGCCTTTAAAACCAGACTAAGGAAGAAGAGGGAGAAAGGACAGCCTGGAGAGCAGTGTTACCTGTGGTCTGCCGAAAACTGATATCACCACAACTTCAAATAAAGAAAAGTCAAAATATCCTTCCTGGATCTTGCTGACTGAACTTTTATCATCTGTCCACCTGCTCGCTGTCTTGCCGCGTAACACACCATTTCACTTTTGTTTTTTGTTTTTTTCACTATAGTTTTTTGTTTGAAACTCTGTCGTATCCCTTTCATGTGTGTGTGTGTGTGTGTGTGTGTGTGTGTGTGTGTGTGTGTGTGTGTGTGTGTGTGTGTGTGTGTGTGTGTGTGTGTGTATTTCTGTTCCTGTAAGCCCTTCCCCGCTCACTGCTGCATGTGTTCCTGCTGCGTGTCCCCCCTCCCTCCTCTACCACAGATCTTGACCAATCATGTGCGGCTTTAACCGAAGACTGGGGGTGGGTAATAGATGACCAAAAAAAAGTCAGCTGCCATTTTCAGCTCCATGTTAGGAGAACCGGCTCATTCGCGAACGACACATCACTCATTGTGGCGCTCTGTGTGTTGCCTGAAAAATAGTTTGTATGCCAAGATTATATTCTCACGAATTTAACGTTTGTAAGGCGAAAAGTTTGTTAGCTAAAGCATTCATAAGCCAAGGTATCACTGTACAATACAATACAATACAATACAATACAATACAATACAATACAATACAATACAATACAATACAATAGATAATGGTTTATATAGCGCTTTAAAGTCAAAGTCAAAGTCAAAGTCAGCTTTCTTGTCAAATATGCTAATATGAATGACATACAGCACAGATGAAATGACTGTCCTCTCGGACCCAGCATGCAAGGCACTTATAATTACTTAACAAACATAAACCTGAAAACGCCAATTTGCCGGGAGAGGGGAGCCGCTGCGTGTTCACACGCCGCCATCTTGGGGGGAAAAAAAAAGAAAAAATAACAAATATGGCAACACAAAGACACAGAGTCATTCATTCTTCAGGACTTGCTGTACCCTCTTTGTGATGACATGAAGCAGTTCTTGTTGAAAGAGGAGAGGATCAAAGAATCCATATCAGCAATGGATCAGGGACGTCATGGTGGAATTTGTACGTCTACTACAAGCTAAATGTTGAAAGCAAACACGAAGCTGTAGCATCCATTGACGAAAAGACATTGTCTCACATCTCCTGTCCCACATAAATGCGCTTCAATTCCAAGCCGCGACAGTTCCACATACGCATCGGCGCTCTGCGCTGACGCTGCTTCCTTCTTATCGCGGGCTCCTCAAGCCATGCATCCATCCAACCGCAGACTGTCCAACAGCACTGACCTTTCCACTGAACAAAGCGGGGCTGTGAAGATGCTGCCCATTGCAGGCGCAAAAAAAGCACAATGGCCCCAGAGACAGCTGAAGCTGTCACAAAGCACTTAACATGGACACCTATCATATACAGGAAAATAAAGCAGTCACAAAGATAGTCGAAAGCACACGGGAGTAAAACTAAGATCAAGTCTGAATCATGCTGAGTCAAATGGTAAAGAGTACAAGTGAGTTTTGAGTAATGAAGTAATAATCAGTCTGATTTTTTTACGAAATATACCTAGTGCTTAAAGTATAATTTTACAGTAGTTAATCAAAGAGAAAGTAGTACAGGGCTTCTCCAAGTTATTTTGAATAATCCACCTTGCCAGTCTATGAGCAGCAAATCTCGATTGTTTTTCACACATGACCAGTGTTGATTAACTTTGATTGACAGATTTAATTAGTTCTTTCGCCAAAATCTCTCAGTGTCTGAGTGTCGAAAGTTTCCTCTTGACACTACTGATGATAAAAGCACACCATTGACTTTTTGTGCCAGCCCTGTTAAGTGGGTGATCTGTCACACCTGAGTAATGCTATAGCACACACCCAGGCTGAAATCATAACAGTGACTGTGACTGTGATACCAGAGATAAAAGGACGGCAACATATTACAGCGTGGCAGCCGGTCGACAGACGGTGACAGCCAGAAGAGCCAGATTATTGAAACACACAACCAAGCTCTCTCGCTCTCTTTTGTTTTGCATAGCAGCTTGTTCACTTGTGCTTGCGGATGTAGCGCCAAGGTGTATTTCCTGACATTGCTTTTATGAAGTGTTCCTGACCCGCTGCGGTGATATACTTTACACATTGTTGTTTCTTTTTTAATGCAGTGCCACCAGAGGGATCGAGACTCACAGGCCTTCCATCTTGATTGCCATTTTACATGCAGTGATTTCTCCAGATTCTCAGTATTGTTGGATATTTTGGACATGTATGGGGTATTTCTGCACTTCTGGCAATTGTACGCTGAGGAACATAGTCCTTCAACTGTTCAATGTTTTTATTGCAGTTGTTGACAAAAACTCTAACTGCTCCAAATCTTTCACCTGTTGGATGTACTGAATTGGTCCATCTTGGTGCAATAGACTTCTCTACGTGCATGTGCAGGAAGTAAATTAAACTGCAATTTACCTGGGTTATTTTGTATTTTTATTTTTATGGATTATCTCTTCTCTTGGAGCGGCCCGGTAGTCGAGTGGTTAGCACGCCGGCTTCACAATGCAGAGGTCGCCGGTTCGCGTCCCGCTTCGGCCTCCCTGTGTGGAGTTTGCATGTTCTCCCCGGGCCAGCGTGGGTTTTCTCCGGGTCCTCCAGTTTCCTTCCACATTCCAAAAACATGCATGGCAGGTGTGAGTGGAAGAGTGACTGTTGTTTGTCTCTATGTGCCCTGCGATTGGCTGGCAACCAATTCAGGGTGTCCCCCCCCTCGTGCCCCAAGACAGCTGCGATTGGCTCCAGCACCCCCCCCCCCTCGACCCTAGTGAGGATTAATAATAAAAATAATACATTTCATTTATAAGCGCCTTTCAAAAGCGGTACGGAAAATGGAGAGATGGATGGATCTCTCTCTCTCTCTCTCTCTCTCATTCTCTCTCTTTCACACACACACACACACACAGACACACACACTGCCAAATTGCCAAGTAATTAAATTCAGTACTTTGTAATAGTTGGTTAGTTGGTATAAGATCACAGAGAAATTGGAGTGTGTGTTGGCACTGGCATCTGCTTTATATTGTTATCTTTAAGTCTCTCGCAGGTCTGAGCAGTTCAACCAGTTAAGCGAATGGATTGTTCAATGTTATTTTTTCATATATACTTAATTATCCAGATTATATCTCAAGGGTGGAATCAGTAAACGAAACATTGTGTTGCTAAACAGAAACAGCTAATGTTTGGAAATACATAAACAATGTTAATAATTTTCAAAATATAGCCCCTGACTGCAATTCATTGTCTTTTGTTTGCCTGATGGATTGCATAACTAGTCAAATTGCATCAATATACTCCAGTGAGCCGAACATACTCAGACAAGTCGGTCTTGCAATGAAGAAGCATATATCCTATATTTTTAAGCATATATTTTGGATTATATATATATATATATGTATATATATATATGTATATATATTGAAACACACAACCAAGCTCTCTCGCTCTCTTTTGTTTATATATATATATATATATATATATATATATATATATATATATATATATATATATATATATATATATATATATATATATATATATATATATATATATATATATATCAGTCGTGGTAACGGTAAGTCAGTGCATTTAATATTTCTACTAAAAATAAGATAACCTCTCTCTCTTTGTCCCTCTCTCGCGTCCTCTTTTTCTGTCTCCGGTACACGTGCGAGCACACACACACACATTCATCCGAGCTCACACACGCGCACACAGCTTGCCACGTTATGGCTGCCATTGCCCATTGTTTGCATCCTGCTTTGTCTGCAGCGCCATTTTAACTCCGCAGGAGGAGGGGAAGCGGCCAAGTTAGCATAACATTAAATTCTCAACGGCTGCGGGGTGTTACAATAGCTCGTGGATGTAGATGCATTCAATCTTTTGTTTAATATACTAACTATAGCATACAATATTCTGACGATTTAGCATAAGAAACCTTTTGAAAACTCAACCAATTCGTGTTCCCCTTATTTATAGTGTGGGCTAAAATCATTTTCGAGATTTGAAATCCCTGTGCAGTAGTAAATTGGTGTTTTATCACGACTGCGTGTTTATTTGCTACGTCTCCCAATACTACACAAACGAAAAGAGCTCAAGAAAACTAGGACAATCCGTGTCCTCAATCTGTTATTTTCATTCGTTCAATGTGCTCTGAAAACATGATTGATTTTACAAACAGTGCGGCAGGAGAAATACATAAACATTTGCCGGTGAAAAGGCATTTAGTGAAAAGTAAAGGGCATTGAATTGTATTAAATCACTAATTTAATTTTATAATGATCACCACAAAAAGAAGAACCAACTTCACCATCAAGCTTCATACTTACAGTCGTGCTATGTGCCGAAGTAACACAAAAACGCCTCAAATATTAGAATATAGGACGTGTATTTGAAACCGTAGAAATAAAAACTGTAAACGCCACTTTTGTATTGTATTTTATTATTGTATTATTGTATTTGTATTATATATGAAAATATGTATACAATAAATAATTGGGATCTCACCATAAAGAATCTCCATAAATAAACTACTGTGTAAAACTCGCATCATCAACACGGCTTCCTTCTTCTCACGGTTCACAGCAAGAGATTTTTTCCTGTTCATTTTCTCAAACGAGATTGACAAAAATCAGTCCAGTGCTACTAAGCGGTTCCTGAGAAGTTGGGATGAACAAAGTCATGTACTCGAAGAATTATATTAACTAATAAATAGCATTCTAAATTTACATTCGTGAAATGAGGACACAGAAAAAATACCAATGTTCGATTTTTTTTCGATGTGGTCATCTGTCGTTGTAGCTCTGTATTTTACGTGTCAAAATGGCGACAAAGGATACAAACATATTTAAATATGAATACCGATGTCGAAATTTTTCAATCGTAAACATTTCGGGAATATTGACGTGTTTGTCTTGTTTTCCTCGGCAACGCAATTCGTGTCTAGAGCCCTCATTTTAAATGCGGCATTTATGAATCAAATTCTCAGAAGTTGAGATGCTGAAGGTCCATGGTGCACAAAGTGCTTGTGAACATGTCGAAGTCCTCTTCAGAAAAATCCACCGGACTGTCCAAGGAACTCTGAAGGCTGGGTGACATGCAGGCGTCCCAGGAAAAGAAAGTCATCTCGGTGAGCTCAGAGGAGCACGATGGGGAGTGGGTGGATTTGTCTGGCTGCTCGCGCAATGCTCGATCAGATACCGATGCAGTGCTCATCTCGTTTAAAATCTTGACGCTCGTATTCTCGCTGGAATGTTTTGCGGTGAACTGCTCCGCGGCCAGATATTTGGCAGCAGAGTCACGGGAGTCAGCCGCATTCGACAGGGTTGGCGGCTCCGGGCGGTTCGATAGGCCTCCCTCCTCCAGCGTGGGATGCGCATTGTCCCCGCTGTCAAAGGTGTGGGCGGTGGGCGCAGCGGCCGAAGATGGATTACTGCTCCCCGCCTCGCCATCCGATAACTCGCCGGTGCCAGATGCTTCAAGCGACTGGCTTGAGTATGGTGACGAAGCATCGGCGCCTTCGAGGGGCTCGATACAACTCGGGTCGCCGGATTCTTCTTGGTTTCCTCCTCCCCCTTCGCAACTGCCATCGCGGTGGTGCGTGGTCTGCCGCTTGTGTTTCATCCGCCGGTTCTGGAACCAAACTTTAACCTGCCGCTCGGTCAAATCCAAAAGGGCTGCGATCTCCACTCGTCTTGGTCGGCAAAGATATTTGTTAAAATGAAACTCCTTCTCCAGCTCAAGCAGTTGCGTGTTGGTGTAGGCAGTACGGAGTCGGCGGGAACCGGATCCTCCGACATCCAGACTTGACTGATTTGAATCTAAACGGGGAAAGCACGCAAACAAAGACCGTGCCTTAATTATTCGTTAAAATGCATGCGCGCAGATTTCGTCATTCTTGCTATATTACAACACGCGTCGTGTTTTCCCTTCCGCGGGGATTAAATGAGGCCACTAAAACATGCCGCGCACGATTTCGCCTTTAAAATATATTCAACATGAGACAGGGACTTCGCTTAGGGTCTCCTTTCTGAAATAAAAACACATTAAAACACACGAATATTTCAATAAAATAGAACAGAACCCGTTCTCCCAATTTCGTCTAATCTTGGAACACAATAAATAAATAGAGCAATAAACAAAATGTAAAAAGCTAAATAAAGGGAGTCGTCTCGCTGTACAATATTGTCACGTAATACGCCTCCGTAACAGAAAGGGAGGACTGTGAACGATTGTTACAAACCGACATGCAGATATTTGAATAAATACATCAAAGTAGGGAATGCAAATATTATAGATTGCATTAGCGTGTTTTGGCTAATATGTCAAAAGAGAAATGAAGCCAGCAAACGAAATGGCGCAAAATTGTACACGATTTAAAAAGTGTGTGTGTGTGTGTGTGTGTGTGTGTGTGTGTGTGTGTGTGTGTGTGTGTGTGTGTGTGTGTGTGTGTGTGTGTGTGTGTGTGTGTGTGTGTGTGTGTGTGTGCGTGCGTGCGTGCCTGCGTGCACTTGTGCCCATGTGATTTAAATGTTGATTCAAACATAAATTGGATACCTTCACATGGGATATAAGTGGAAGCCACACAAAATCAAGGATTTAAGGATTTTCATGTTATTTTGTGTTGATGGTAGGCTACATTCAAACCATCCCCGCGATTCTTTGAAGCACTACAGTTTGTGTCGCAATTCAATATGGCTGCCATAAGAGCAAAATATAGGTTATATCCCTGAGGATTCTCTGTTACGAAATCGCAACATCTCAAAGGTCGTAATTATTACAAACGAGTACGTGAAGAATTTTGTTGAAAATAGTCCTTGCGTTTCCACACCACGTCATCATTCCATATTTAATTACGTACTGTCATAATAACCGGGATAGATAGACATATAATTGTAGGATACTCAATGCAAACCGAAATCCCTCTCTTCAAATAGCTGACGTGACCATTTTAAGACCGATGAATGGAAGCGTGCAAGACAGGGTACGGCATGATCCAGCATGCATGCAGTTTAAAAATGTCTCCCTGCTGCTCCTGCATCACCACAATACACAAGCAGCACATAGACACAACGTTGATTGAGACAATGCTTTCCTCGACTGATAAACATTTGATGCATTGCCCAAATGAAAATTATCGGCGGGCAATCAATCAGTTTGAACACATTGAAGTCATCCCCGATGGCCAAACCATAAACACATACAAATGCACATCCCAGCATACACCGACCTGTGGGTGATTCGATGGCCGCCAATGCGTACCCAGAAGCGGTCGGTGAGGGAGACGAAGAGGCGGGTGGGATGATGGATCCGCCACTGTTAGAGCTATCCCCACTTTTCTGGCATTTTTTTGATGACTTCTTCTCTTTCATCCACGGGAATTCGTGAGCCAGCGATCCCGCGGCAGAGGATGCGTTCGGGGCGGGGGCCTGGCCGGGCGGACAGGGTTGTTGTGTGAGTCGGTGGTTCGTCTGGAGGCCATTGGTAACAGAGGTTCTCCGGTTCTGTTGGTTCCTGGAAGATGGTCTTGACTGGCTGGCTAAGAAGGGGCTGAGGCTGGGAATGGTGTTCTCGAAGGGAGGCGGAATTACTGTCGACTCCTTGATTGATGAAGTTTGAAATGACTCCAGGACGGCAGGGTAGGACGTGAGGCACTCTGCTAGCGACGGTTGGCTGTTTATAAAACCGATCTCTCGTTCAAATTCAAAATTCATAGCTCCTTCAATCGGAAATCACCGTGTAACGACGAGACCCCCGGAAAATCCCTTCCCCAAAATAAAAAAACAGAAACACACGCACACACGCGCACACATTCATGTAGACTCCCACGGCTCTGAAACAGCTTACAATGCAGTTTAAAAAAAGCTCGGAAGCTTCGGCCGATACAGCGTAAATGCGTGTGGCAATATAATTATTGTGTAAATTGGTGATATTACTAGCGTATGGGGACCTGGGTAGGCTAAACTGACGAACTATGGGGTGAAAACGCAGCCAATTCCTGGTCGCGTGACCCAAAAGAACCAATTAGAGTCCTAGGCCTGACGGTGGCAGCGGCGTTGACTGTGGGAAGCTGCATAATCATTTCTGTACAAAATGTGGCAAACGGAGCTTTACCGCAAAATAATGCCTTTGTTTTGTCAGGCTGGGGAGGAGGGCGTGCGGGTGGGGGGTTCAAAGGCAAGGAAGAAGCCTCAAGGCTACCGTTAGCCATGTGGGCAGTGTAGGCGAAATGTCGGTGAATTTCAATTCGATGACACAAACAATGGTGCATCATTTTCCATGGTGGCTGATGGCGGCCAACACTGTTACATTCTGGCTCCTTCAAAAATGCTACATCCATAAAAAAATGAGATTATTATTATTATTGCCAAAACAAACAAGCGGATCAAACCTCTAAAGATGGAGGACAATGATTTGCTGTGGCGACCCCTTGAAGGGAAAAGCCGAAAGAAAAAGAAGCGACGTTATTCTTATGTATTATTATTGTATTCTCTGGGACAGACACCAATAATTTTAGATATCAAGGGAAATATTTGACATTTTTTTGCACATACAGCAGTGTAGCGAGATTGAATTCTAAAGAAAAGATTGGACTTGTTTAACGTTCGCGATTGCTTTTTTAGATGACCAGAGTTTTGAATTTTGAAGCCATTTTGTTCACTTGGCAATACATAGAGAAAGAGGTTACCCCACCCCTCTCTTCAGTGTGAAGTGTGTGTTAAAAAAAGGTTGGTGTGTTTGCGGAGGGAGGGGGGGGGGAGTTCACAGCGAGGTCGATCTGCCACGGAGGCGTCCGCACAAGTCGCTGTTCGGGATACAAAGATACGATTTTATTATGGGCTTTCCAAGTTGATTGTCAGGGGGCAGAATATCATTGGAAAATGTGGCCAAAATTATGACGGTTTATAGAAAGTGGGGGCTCCAAAAATAGCACGCGATGTTTCAATAGGGCCAAGGGAGCACCGGGTGGGTGGGTGGGTGTTGGTGATCAATCTTTCTCTGACTGCAAAGACCCTGACGCATGCCTCTTCTTTCCTGAAATCATTTGTGCAAACTTGCCATCCACCCAACCCATTTTCTTACAGTATTGACATCCACTGCGAATGTATCATGCACCTGTTTTATCATAGTATTCCACTCAGGCAACGACGACAGCACACATTTCGTTTGCGTCCAAGTTGTATTCGCCTATTCATCCCCGAGGGTGCAAAGAAAGAAAATGCAGAAATGTGTGTGGGAGTGATGGCCACTGAGTGAACCGGGCAAAGTATAGGCTTTTATTTGACGGCACATCCACAATCACTCGGATATAGATGCGTCTAGAAGGCACATACTTTTTTTTCCTATGGATTAAATTAGCGAATATATTACATTTGAATTTTGTTGTTTTGATGGTAATGGCAAATAGATTAGTTAAAAATATTGATTTTGAACATGGCCTGATTTTACGGTGTGGCAATATGTTAACAAGCTATTGCTTGTATCTAGCGAAATAAATTACACTTGTCATTTTTATCGCTTGTTCAAGACACATGCACGAAAACGCCTTGTGACCGGGCAATGGTAGTTTACATTAGATGAGTATTTGTAACTTTATTAAAAGCTGTCGGCCTGCGCGATGGTTATTAATAAAACAGGGTTGAAGCTCTTCGAGCTCGTGTGACACGCAACGGCCTTGCGAAAGCCTGTTGGCGGCTCAACTCGCCTCTACTTTTAGCTGCAGATTGCGAAGCTGAAGCCAAGTTCGCTGTCTGTTTTTATAAGGCAATAAATTAGATCAACCTCTCCTTATTGGTGTTTTTATTGTCGGTTAGTCCAACGAAAATGTAAAGGGAAGTACGGCCGTTATTTATGGCGCTCTGATTTATGTCTCAAGTCGGTTCTCAAAAATAGGGGCGGGGGGGAGGTGAGACGGAGAGTGGGAAAGAATTGGAGACGCTGTTGAGGCTCCAAACCACGTGATCACTTCATGGCGTGGGATCGGAGACAGAGCTCCGTGTACCAATAGCAACTTTTCTTTTTATAATCGTATAATCGTCGTGCAAATCTACTGTGAGTACTGTAGATAAAAAAATCCGGCACTTTTCATTGGATGGCTTTGTTATTTCGAATCGAAGATAGTACGTCGACGTGACGAGTATCCCATATACAGAAGATTGTGTTCAACAAAGTACATTTATATATAGCAGCTTTCTTCGTGTATCTGTTCTCGAACAAATCGGTTTATGACCAGAAAATTTGTAATCTATACATATTTTGTAATACTTCCGGAAAACAAAAATGCTACTTGACTCTTCTCGGGTTCCCTAAACGCGGAAGTGATTGTTCCACCGGTAGCGTTCATTGAGGAGGGTGTTTGTGGCAAATCTGTCTTTTTTCCTGCATTGTATTAGTCCCTAATTGTGGGCTATTAAAATAATCCTGTATTTTGAAAAAATACATATCAATATTGTTTGGATCATTATCAGTTACCAGCTCAACTTTTGATGCTAAACTATGGATGGAAGAATGAAAAGATTTGTTCTAAACGGGAGAGGGAGGGGAAACAGTTTCAAAGCAACAATAGAGGTCACCCTAGAATGCTCCCCCCAAAATTCTCTAGAATTCAATTGTTCTTGTGGTTGTAGTATTTTTGTTGTTATTGGTGTTTATGCTTAATAAAAAAAAAACCTGAACTCATGCATTGTAAATTGCACAGCCACCTTATGTCGAGTCAATACAGTTACATATATTAAATATGCTTGAAAAGCAAAAACAAAATGAAGATATATATATTTTTGTACTTTGCACTATGTACAGTTCTTTTTATGAAACTTGTCTATGCAGTTGTACTTTTCAGTCTCTTGACATTTTCCATAGAATACCGTGTTTATCTTTTGATCTTTCAATTTTGTTGCTGTACATTGTCAATTTCCCCATTGTGGGACTATTAAAGGCTTTCTGATTGTGATATTACAACAACCATTTGTCTTTAATGATCGCCTCTGATTGGCTGCTGTACCAGCATGTCCAGCCGGATTAATCAAGTATCAAACTGACCTCACACTCGAGATTCACACCATTTTCGGGGGAAATGTGTAGATTTGGGATGCAAATCATTGCACTTGAAAGCCTAACCGTTCACGTTTCCTGCCTGAGAATATGTTAAAACAGTGAATGAAACTCTGAATAAAGTAACATTTTATTAAGGAATTGTTGGACAGACAACTCTATAAACACTTAAATATAAAGTTGCTAAAGGGCAATAAAGAAGTCTTGTTCTCCAAAAAGACTTGTTCTTCTTCCCCCAGCTAATATATTGTCAAAATTCTACAGTATGCGCCTGGCTGGGTTACCAATCCCCAACCCCGCGAGTTCTCCTTGTACATGGCAAGACATGTATGCACAAGGGTCACTGTAGGAACTTAGAAAGTACTTATTTGCTATCAAAATACAAGAACTAAAAATGTAACTTCAGTACAATCGACAAAGAAGAAACACAATGATGTTTTTGCTTTCATAACAAGTAAATGCTAGAAAATTACATTTTTTTCTCAACATAAATACATGATGGATAAACAATGATAATGGAGAGAGAAAATTATTTTCAACATGTTATAACAAATAAATATTTTCTGTGAATATTCACTTGAACGCACATTTGCGAAAGACTGATTGGAGAGCCTCCCTGAAAATGTTTTTTTCTTTAATTATTATTTTTTTTTCCTGTAAACTTAAAAATGTAAACTCTAAGTGCAACAATGATGCCCAGATGTCAAAAGCATTTGTGTAAATTGTACTTAAAAATAAAAATGAGTAAATTTCCAGAACATCAAGGAGCGCAGAGTGAGCCCAACACACTTTCTGATTTTAACACTGAGTTCATTATTTTAAAAATGTTTTGTGTATTGTCCCAAACTCTGCTTACAGATTGTTCAAACAAATAAGCCCATTTTTTTAAAAATGTGCACACATTTCTGGGATTAACATTTTTGATCAAATACATACCCTGTATCCATTTTAAAAGTTAAGATATGCGAGGAAGAAAAAATACAAACAAACAATATGAAAGAATGATGCCCACCTATTTATGTAAACCCTTCCATTAGTGAAAGTGAGTGAGAAATGGGCATAAGCATGAATAAAAATCATTCTCAATACTATACCCTGTATCAATGATGTGCGAAAATAAGGTCATCAACAAATTTTGTCCCGTCAGCAGTGGATGTTACCTGACTGCACATTTACCAACCGGAGTAAACTAGCTTAGCATTGCTGTGTGTGCAAAGGGTGGGGTGCTGAAGTAACTAGCGAGAATTTGTATGTAGCTATGTCATTCTCGGGGACCGAAGGTGTCAATTGTGTACAGATGCATAAATAGAATTGGAGAAAATTGTTGCCCCCGTCAGAGGGCATGTGCTGTTGTGACATACATTTCAAACACAGTTCGGTTAGTGATTAAATCCACACAGGAGGTGAAAAGAGACAGAGGTTCACGACTCAGCATTTTGATGCACTTACGAGAGAGGCAAGAGTGAAGAATGCCAGCTATTCTCTCTCTGGAAGAGCTTGACACACTTAACTCAGATGGCAACAACGTGTTGCCTGCAGGGGAAGAAATCTCATTGTCGTTAATGAAGCCACATCAGTAACTTCTCATTAAACGTTTCACTGGTTCATCTGGAAGACCTATTTGTTTAAGGTGATGGTGGTGTATCTAGTATTGAAATGAAGTCTTAATCAATGTTATTTAATAGAATATTAAACACTAACCTATTTGTATGTTTTTGGAATGTGGGAAGAAACCATATTCCCTGCACAACACCCACAGAGGCACGGGGAGAACATGCAAACTGCATACAGGAAGGGTCGAGCTGCAATTGAACCTGCATCTCTGCACTATAAGGCCGATTTGCGAACCGGTGGACTGCCGTGTTGCCCCTCTGTGGAACAAATTAACCCTTTCATGCACCAATAATGATATAGTACTCTCTTACCTGATAACATGATATACAGTACTGTCCACTGTAGTAAGCACTGTCCCTGAAAGCGCTAAAGGTTCATATTGTCATTCAGTACTCACTGCGCTCATGAGTTTGGCAGGATAAAATTATGCTAATTTTCTTCTAACATTCATCTAACCATTTCTAATACGGATTATCATCAATGGGATCAGTGCGAACTACAGCTGATCCTTCCTGAGTTCGGGCGAAAAGCAGGGTGACATTCTCACCTCTCACCAAATGGATAAACAATTAACATGAAAGAAAATGAGCAGGGCAGTCCGGGAGTCGAGTGGTTAACTCGCCGACTTTAGAGTGCAGAAGCACCAGGTTCAATTCCAGCTCCGGCCTGCCTGTATGGAGTGTTCTCCCCGGGCAGCAGGGTATTTTTCCGGATCCTCCAGTTTGCCTTCACATTCCAGAGTGAGGATAAAGCCATTCGGAAATTGAATAAATGAATGAGTGAATGAATGAATAAATACATGTAGAGCAGTGGTCCCCAACCACTGGTCTGTGGACCGGTATGTGGTAGCACCCCACAGAAAAACAGAATGCCACACATGATCTTTTTTCAGTGGATAGATAGAAATGTACGTGACAGCAGCCAATCAATGATGATATTTTTCTTCTCTACTTTGGTTAGCCAATTGAAAAAAGTTAACAGAAAGTAATGGTAAGACAAACTGTGATCGAACATGTATCTACATGCGCATATGATGAACATTTATCACTTGGCTTATCTTTTGAAGATGAAGCTATTTTGACAAGAGAAAATTCCTCACCGTGGCTAGTATCTCCAAAGCAACCGTCATGAATGGTGTGCCATCAAGACCAGACTGCGCGTCAAATAATGTTGAATCAACTGTGCCACCTATGTGATGTGGAAAGCATGAAAACACAAATGGAGTTTTCACAGCCTGTCCAGTCGTATTGGCAGTTGCTCCGCTACTCACTAGCAATGTGGCCAGTCTGAAACGAAGAATCATACCTTGAAAAAAAGTGGAACATTTCTGTTTTAAGACATATTCGGTTTTCCCAAGGGCTCGTTTTTTTTCAGTCCGCCGTATGATTATTTTTGTTTGCCAAGCTGGAAAAAAATGGTTAC
Organism: Hippocampus bargibanti; assembly: GCF_051943395.1. Lineage (NCBI taxonomy): Eukaryota > Metazoa > Chordata > Actinopteri > Syngnathiformes > Syngnathidae > Hippocampus > Hippocampus bargibanti. The sequence goes on from NC_142750.1 coordinate 15,196,591, forward strand.
GGACATCTGATTTAGAGTTTCCAATTGCTCTCAATTGTATTTTTTTAGAATGTCAGAGGAGGCCAGAGCGCCCAAAGAAAACATGACAGAAAGCCATGGCGTCCACTGATTCCCTGAAATGACCGCTTCTTATTTAGTGCATTCATGTCAAGACTGCTGCCACAGAATGAATTCTCTGTTTGAAGTGAATGGATATACATCCAAGGTAAGTGCTTATCTATGAGTGAAATGCAATGACATATTGCTAACATCAATGACATCAATACAGGCCCAAACATCATTGACTCCTGTCAGAGGCTGTAAAGCATAAACCACTGAATTGCTCCTCTCTGTCTCCTTTCTGTCTCTAATGCCTTTTCTTTTCCTGCAAGTGTGTCCCCAAGTGTTAGTTTTGCCCGTTAGTTGAGTAGCGTTACTTGTTTTGTGTGGTCTTTCTTCATTTTTCTTCCCATTGCTACAGGTGAGTGAGCTTGGGTGCTTCTTGAATTCTGCCCTGAGTCGAGGTGTGGTGCACCGAGAGCTCGGTGTACGTTGCATGAGTGGGCGGGTCGCAGGGACCCGGGGGTACCCCTCCGCTTACATGAAGCTGGTTAGTGGCTGACATGGGGCCTGCACCATTGTAGTCAATGGTTTGGTGATGGGATGGTGTCGGGCCAAGGTGATTGAGGCCATACATGGATGGCCCGGAGCCAGGCATGGCTTCCACATAGCTGCTGCCCCCCACATACACCGGACTGGCCTGCATGTTAGCGGGAGTTCCAAAGCTGGTACTGTTTGCCTGTACGAGGCCGTGGTGAGGATGTGGCTCACCGTACTCTTGATCTTGGTGACTATACTTCTGTTGTGGAGGGCAGCCCTTCATTGGGAGATTGGCGTAGGCGGTGGACATGGAGTACGAAACTCCTTGGTGAGGTTTCCCAAAGGATGTAGGAGATGGGGCATCGTAGCCTGACCCTCCTCCCCCGCCTCCCCCAATCAATGGATGCATTGAGTTGAGATAACTGGCAGAGGATTGCATGGGTAGAGGTGGTGAACTAGTTGGTGAAGGCCCGCCTGAGCTGGAGCTTAATCCCTTAGATTTCTGGTCCTTTTTGTACTTCATGCGTCGGTTCTGGAACCAGATCTTGATCTGGCGCTCAGAAAGGTTGAGCAGATTGGCCATCTCCACACGCCGTGGACGGCACAGGTACCGATTAAAATGAAACTCCTTCTCCAGTTCGACGAGTTGGCCGCTGGTGTAGGCTGTACGAGCTCGCTTTGATGAGGCTGAGGATCCACAAGGAGGACTCTTCTCTCCGCCACTCCCACTCTCACCTCCACCGGATGCTGCTGGGAGAGGAAATATCATTTTAGAGGACGCATTGCTGGATGGTAAGGGTAGGATGGAAACTGAAAAAAGGTTAATAGAAGTGACAGCAGCCAAGCAAATTCATGAGAAAATGATAACTGACTCGAAGATTTTCCAGGGTGACTTTTTGTATAACTTGTCTGAGAAGTTTAAAATGAAAATGAAAATGTTATTTACATTTTCATGAGCACATTGTTAAGAATACATTTGTATTTATTGTTACTTAATTCCATTGACTACATTCTGCTTTTTATTTTGGTATTGACTGCATATGCTGGGCCTAATCTTGCTGTGTAATCTTTTTTTAAATTCACCAGCGAACCTCATCTCAAGTATTGCCGCATGGTTTAGTTTCAAAAATCCAACTTTACCACAACACAGAAGCAGGTTTTCTAGGCGACTTATTTATGTGACGCATGGCAGAAAAAGCAAAGGAAACATTGCCGTATGCCTCACACTCAGATGTTGCACAAAACCCCTGGACTTACTTCAATTGACTGTACAGATACACAAAATAGAAACGCTGTCCTACACTGCGTGTGTCTGCCCATAAAGGTATGTATTTCAGCCAATAATAATTCCAATTTGAACATGAGACATAGTGGGGCACAATACCATTTCAGTATTTTTTGCATACACATTTTAGGAAAAGGGGAGTTTGCGCAACTATGGATGTGAACACATTCAACTTGGTTTGCCATCAATCAAAATGACTCCAAACATTGTGATAGATGTGAACACATCCCAGCATGAAGTTAAATTACAAAAAGTACATCTTAAGGAAATGCCAGCAAACCTCTAGAGACGGATAATGTTATTTTAGAATTTGAGAACCGAGATAAGCACTGTGAACTTGAGAGCTGGAGGTATGCCATGGAAAGGAGGGGAATGAAGATAAGTCACAGCAAGACGGAATATGTGTGTGTGTGAATAAGAGGGGGATCCAAGTACAAGAGTGATGCTACAGGGAGAAGAGATGATGAAGGTTGAAGTACTTGCGTTGAACTATCCAGAGCAAGAGAGTGTGGAAAAGAGGTGAAAATACATGTACGGGCAGGCTGGAACGGCTGGAGAAAAATGTCAAGTGTGACGTGTGATAGAAGGGTTTCAGCTAGGATGAAAGGAAAGGTGTATAAAACGGTGGTGAGACCAGCCATGATGTTTGGACTGGAGTCAATGCCACTGAAAAAAAATACAGGAAGTAGAGCTGGAGATACAGAGAGGAAGATGTTAAGATTGTCTTTGGGAGTGACCAGGTTGGATAGGATCAGTAATGAGTATATTAGAGGGGTAACTCATATTAGAGGCTTTGGAAAGAATGTCAGAGAAGCCAGATTGAGATGGTTTGGTCATGTCCATAGGAGAGAGAGTGACTAAATCGGGAGAAGGATGCTGAGCCTTGAACTGCCAGGCAGGAGACCTAGATGAAGACAGAAGATGAGATTTATGGATGTTGTCAAAGAGGACATGAAGGTAGGTGGTGTTCGAGATGAGGATGCACAAAACCAGGTTAGATGGAGAACCCTGATTCGCTGTGGCGACCCCTGAAGAGAAAAGCCAAAAAGAAAAGAAGACGAAATAAGCACTGTGCAAAGGGGCACTTGAAGACCCTAATCCATCTTGTCCATTTAAAATCCAATAACATGCACCAAAGAATGTATTTGCCTGTGCCCTGATCAAAAACATCAAAATCACATTCAACTACTGGCGCCAAAACTGAAGATCATTTCCAGCAGGCATATAGTTTATAAAACTTTCTGATAACAAATGAGACAACAAATAGAGGTTTGCAACTGCGTGAAAATAAGGAAAGAAACAATTTCAATATGTAAGAAAAGATACCAGGGTATTTCAAGTCTCATGGGGTAGCCAATCAAGAGCGCCAAAAATACATTCTGCTAATTATCACTAGGTGATTCGGATAGATTGCTGAGTCTTTACCATCATACCAGGATCTGACACCTTCATGAACTACCACACGGTCAGAACGTTTGATCGTTCCCAACCCTAATTTATAACCTCTTAATTTGCACATTGGCACAAGGTTAAAGTAGTATTCTTAATTGCTATATCAACCGTAAAGAAAAAACAATCAGGGTCCAACAATGAAAACAACTGCAAATATGGGGAAGTCAACAAGTCTTTCTAATAAAGTTGAGGAATCTGGCTGCTAGCTTAAATGTCGTTTGTTATTAAGTTTACAAAATGCTTCTGTCTCTCAAGAAACAATAGTCACATGAAGAAAATCTATATAACACTTCAGGCATCATGTAGATGTTTTGTTTTTGGTTCAACAAAGAGGACCATGAACAGGAGAAGCATGAACACAAAGCTAGAAACACATACACACAGTATTAGAAAAAGCTGGCAACCAATCAACATATTCCAGCGGCAAGTGAAGGAACTTCGACCAAAAAAAAGCTGACAAACCACTGAACATGTAAGCCAAAGTACTGCATGTGACAAAGACATCTATGCCAGCCAGCTATGGTCACTGGAATGCTACGCCCCACCAAAATCCTACATGCACATGTCCAACTTTTGACTCACTGCCTTCATATTTGTGCAAACCAGACTCGGTAAACATCATTAAACACACAAGCAGAAAAAAATTAAAATATCACTCATTACTTATTATATATTGGAGTAATTATCCTGCTCATTTAAAAATCAATCTATCCATCATTTCATTTAGTTTCTTATCCTCATTGGATTTTTGCGTATGCTTGAGTGTATCCCGGCTGAATTTTGGCGTGAGGAGTGATACATCCTGCATTGGTTGCCAGCCAATCACAGGACACCAAAAGAAAAACTAACAATTCACACCGTCATGCACACCGAAGAAAAATGTTTTCAATTAACTTAACATGACTGTTTTTCAAGCGTGGGAGGAAAAAAGAGTAGTGGGGAAAAAACTCACACAAGCACAGAGAGAACATCTGAGCTTCACACAGCGAGGGCAGGATACAAACCCACAACATCGGAGCTGGGAGAGAGTTGCACATATACCTACTGCATGTATGTATGTATGTATGTATGTATGTATGTATGTATGTATGTATGTATGTATGTATGTATGTATGTATGTATGTATGTATGTATGTATGTATGTATGTATGTATGTGTACGTCTGTATGCTTTTACCTGATTTAAAAATGAAAGTTCTCTTATTGGAGAACATTTGTCTGTATTATGACATTGGGGTACTGTGCACACAGTACATAGTATTCCATTAGTTGTCAGCACTTGATAACATTGGCATTTATTAAGAGACAGAAGCCCTGCTACTGGTTGTGGGCAGCTACATTGCATCTTAGCCGCAAAGAGAAAAAGCCCCTACAGCAATTACAGCAGCAGAAAAAAGTCTTAGCACAAGTCATGTGGAGGTGGCCTTAAATTCATGTGGAGTTCATTAAAATACCACATTACTTGAACGGATCATGCTAAATGCAAGAGAGGGACATCGTTTAGAAACATGTTGATTGACTGGCAGGTTTATTAAAAGGTGAGCATCTTTTATGATTCAGATTCTAGCAAATCAGCAATAGTATGTTATTAATAGTCCAATGGTTAGCACGCTGACTTTACAGTGCTGAGTTTGTGAGTTCAAATCCTCCTCCGACAACACTGTGTGGAGTTTGCTGTGGGTTTTCTCCCGGTCCTCTACTTTTCTCCCATGTTCCACAAATATGCATGGCATGCTGATTGAACACTAAAAATTGTTAATGTATTAACTCATTAATTATAATTAATGTAAGAGCAAATGGTTGTTTTTCTCCGTATGCCTTGCGATATGCTGGCAACCGATTCAGGGTGTTTGTGCCCGAAGACGAGTGGGATAGGCTCCAGCACCCCCTGCGACCCTTGTGAGTATAATGCGGTGAGGAACACAAATGAATGATATTATTTTAAAAATAAAACTCATAAAACCGGCCGACAAATGTTATCATTTTTTTTTGAGATGCAAAAAAATATGCTTGATTAATTTTTTGTGCTAATTTTACTCCTGTTTTTTTCCGTCTGTGTCAAACTAATTTTTGTCGTGTAACCTATTTAAATTAATTTGGAAGATCATAATGACTGAAATCATATAAAGTACTCAAAAACAACTGTTTATTCCCCTATTGTTACAGCTACAGCTGTTGTGTAAGCACTTTACAAATCAGGATGTTTGTATTGTGTTGTATTGTTAATTATTTCATAATGAGTAGGGGTTGATCACAAGAAAATGTTGACAGTGTTTGTCTTATTTATTATGAACAAGAAAATTTTTTGAAGCAATTTTAGGAAACATCTTGAAGTTGACATCTTTGATTTGCTTTTGCGGGCCGCATAAAATGATGTGGCGGGCCAAATCTGGCCCTCAGGCCTTGAGTTTGACATTGGTCATCTATAACATTAGGGTTTCGTCTTAATTATGATAGTATGATAGCAATAATGTGATATGTGGTTTTGTATTTTATTGAAAAATATAATTTCTTTTTACCGAAACTATAGACCTGTTACCTACAACATGCAGGTAAAGCCAGTGTTGTGCATAAAGGTCAAACTTCAAGAAATTTAAATTAGTAGTAAAAAGCATGTTTATAAAGACAAAAGGTATCTCTGAATACGAAAAATATGCTGTTTACTTGATTAGATTTTTTTTTAAATTGTAGTTGTATTCTTTTCTAAATATGTTGGAATATGTATTGTACCTATTTAAAACCACATTTTCTGTGTAGCTTTATCTCTTGTTTCTATTTATATATGTATTTTATTTATTATTTTATCTGTTTTTCTTTCTATGCTTGTCTGTGACTGTAAAGTGTCCTTGAGAGCTCTGAAAGGCGCTTGAAAATAAAATGTATTATTATTATTATTATTATTATTATTATTATTATTATTATTATTATTATTATTATTATTATTATTATTATTATTATTATTATTATTAGTGTCTGAAACTCATGACAAAAAGTTACCAGGCAGACAACTCCGAAAAGTTGCCTGCCCAGCCATAAAGTTTCCTGCCCCATTTTCTCACAACTTGGAACACAATAAGACGACTAATCGCAAAAAAAAAAAACAAGCAAAAAAAAAAAACATTGTTGCGAAGTATTAAGGATTGCCAATCAGAATACATAACATAACAACACATTAAAATTAAGTAATTGATTTACCTACCACAAATGCTCCATTGCTCAATTTATAGTAAATATCACTTGCTGATGATTTTGCTGCAGTTGTCGTTTGTCCATACACTGTTCGGCATGTCGCACAATGTAATGTTTGCGTTGCGTCATCTGCTACAAGCCACATGAACTCCTCTTTCCATGATGCATTTAAAGGACAAGCGACTTCTCCGGACATGTTGTGTCCATAATTTGTAAAATGGCTTCAAATGACTTCTACTGAGCGTATTTTACAAAGAGTCCACCGCATATAGCTATATTTTACGTTTTAAGACTCGCTCTGAATATTCAGGAAGTCTTGTTTTTGTGTTGGTGACAAGTTCGTACGTGACGTCACGAAAGGACCGCCCCATGACCGAAAAAAGACACATTGTGTAGCAGTCCTTCCATCACGTCAAGCTATTTTTCTGTACATGTTTGGTCTGAGAAACGTGTTGCACCCAATGGCCGCCAGAAGAAGGCGTCCAAGCTCTATATAAGGAATTTATCAGCCTGTGGAAGCGGAGGTGGCCACTGGAGGTCGCCATTTTGTGCATCTTTTTTTGTGAGTGAGAGATTTTGCCCCAATGTTGCCTCAAAATGGCACATATAATTCTTTAATCGATTGCAAACATGTATGCTTTCCTCTTCAGAACTATTTGAATCATATTCATAACTGGATGTGTAACAAGAAAGCATATTCTCCGAATCTGAAGCCATTGTTTTGATTCACAAGCAATGCAAGACGTCTTGGCGTGACGTCACCAAATGGGGGCGGGACTTCCTGAAAATGCCCAATTCGCAGCTCAAATTTTTGCAGATTTTGGGCACTTTAAGTCATTTTTATTGGTGTTTTGCATTTGAATAAAAATATCATACTGCATGTTTTGGGTATTTTAGATGCTATAAATCGTTTATCTGATGTTATTTCAAAAACAAGAAAGGGACGTCGGTTGTCCTTTAATGTACGTTTACGTTTTGTAGCGTCATAAATGTTGCTAGCTTCTTGAATCTTTCTTCTGGGGCTGAGGTTTTGGCTTGATTCCTAACCACGTATCCATTTTTCTTGTCTTCTCTGTGCGTCTGCTTTGGAGAATGATATGCAAATACACACGGAAGCACAAAGTTATTCGATGCAGGCTTCTGATTGGTTGCCGAGTATGCAAATTGCCAAACGAATCGAAATTGCGAAATTTCCAAACCGAACAAAGATTTCAAAATCGGAATAAAGCAAACGTTTGATTTGAAAAAAATGTTTTTTTTTTTTCCTTTTCTTGAAAAAGTTGGCGCCACCCGGGCGGAGACTTTCTGTAAGTGGTACGCCCGACGTAGAAGTTGCACGCCCCTGGCTTCCGGGCAGACGTTATTTCAGACACTGTTATTATTATTATTATTATTATTATTATTATTATTATTATTATTATTATTATTATTTTTATTATTATTTTTTTTTATTTTTTTATCGCCATTGCTGATAAGAATGATTGGGAAATATGATGATGGGGATGCAAAGGAAAAGATGGGGGAAGGACTTTTATAGAATGGAAAGATTTGATGAAAGTAGCATTGATTAGAGCAGAAGACATCCAATTCTTTTGCCGCTGACGTGTTGGAGTTGAACAATAAAAAAGGTGGGTAAAACACACCATTTCCCGAGTTGTTGCTGGGTGAAGAGTTTTTCTGCTTGGTTGCCTGTCGGGACTCCTTCATCCAGGGAAATATCTGCTTTGCCAAAGTTGGGTTGGAGGGCAGCGAAGAGGAGGAGGAAGAAGTGGAGGATGACGTCGAGGAAGAGGAATTGGATGACCCGCTTGGGCCTGATTTGGGGACTGATGAGCCGCCAGCACTGCCCCCTGGCTGCTGAGTGACGGTACTTTCGTCGCCTGGATTCGGGGCCAAAGGTGGGGAGACTTGGGAGACAGTGTGCTGCTCAGGAGGAAGGGTGGGCCTCATGCAGCTGCCATTCAACTGCTTGTTTTTGGCGAGCTGCTGCTGCTGATGCTGCCCACCGCTCCCACCCAGTGTCTGCAAAGAGCAGGCAGATCGGTGGTAATTGTCAACATCCGGATGGCTTGCCGACTGGAAGATTGGCTGATGATGAGACCCAGGGACTTCATAGCCCCCAAATCCGTTGGCAGGTGCAGTTGCCGCCCCCTGCACCTGGTAAGATGCGTAGCCACCAAAAACACTCGAGTTGTCGTAGTATGTTGTCTTCTGCATGTCTAGGAAAGGCGGCAATGTCTTCTTTAGCTCCGGCCCTTGTTGACAACCACTGCAGGAAGACCATTTGGCACCGGGGCTCACGTGACGTGTCTCTCAAATGGCCCCCTGCAATCTGACCTAAAAGGTTAGGAAAAGCAGAAACAAGAAATGAGAGAGATAAATCCATCTTCTGCCACTGAAAGGCGCCATGACATGAATAGAAACCGACGCCCCCCCCCCCCCCTCGCCTTCTGAGCTGGAGCACAGACTGCAGATGCTCTCGTGAAGGGGGCATGAGGAGAGCAGACCTTTTTCTTTACACCTCCCCCACAGCCCCCCCCACACACACACACACACAGTCACAAATACACACAAGTAAACATACTGTATGTAGGTTGTGAGTAAAAGTAATGATTGCGCAAAAAAGTAAAATGGTGTACAGTGCTTGCGAATCAACATTGTTGTAACATTCGCAAGAATGTTAAAACAAATAATTTCAAAAGCTATTATATTCAAATCAACATCCTTTAATACGATACAAATTATTTGCTATGGACCAATTTCCTTGCATTGTTTCAGTGTTTGCAAATACAGTTTTGTGTGAGTGTGTGTGTGCATGCGTGTTTTGGATACGGTATACCCCAGCCGCTCTGTGATCATAATGGCCGAGAGAAAGAATTTTTGAGTGAAATTGGCCTCTTTGTATAACCAATGCAGGTAGCCATTTTGATGGTGTTTTTAGAGATTAGAATGTTATTAGATTTTTCACTTGACTCTTCACTTGATTTAAAGGCTGCCATTGTCACACTTCAACAAAACCGAACACGAGTGTGGTCATGCATTCATTCATCTATAGACAGATAGAGAGGGAGAGAGAGAGAGAGAGAGAGAGAGAGAGAGAGAGAGAGAGAGAGAGAGAGAGAGAGAGAGAGAGAGAGAGAGAGAGAGAGAGAGAGAGAGAGAGAGAGAGAGAGAGAGAGAGAGAGCGGGATGGATGGATGGACAGGCGGACAGACGGACGGACAGACAGGTAGGTAGGTAGGTAGGTGCATATGTGAATAGGTGGATGGATGGATGGATGGATGGATGGATGGATGGATGGATGGATGGATGGATGCGAGAACACCTGGCTTTTTCCTCATTCCTGAAGCTAAAATTTGAACTGAGGGGTGTATTTTAACTGGTGGCTTTTCTTTCAGAAAATACAGAAACTGCGTGTCTTCTGCTTCAAATACGAATTTTGTTGAATCAAAAAAAGACTGGCGTTACTAGCAATTCGTTTTAGCACGTGACAATGTTTCTGTACAGTAAATAATTCTGATTTAAAGAAATAGCCGATATTTAAACTAAGAAACAAAGAGGGAATTATTTTTTTATCTACCTAAAATCCAAACTTATGAAGAACAAAACCAAAACCAAATTAAGGAATGTGTTTCACACATTTTTTTATTAATTATCATGATTTGTATGATTTTTTTTTTTTCTGAGAAGACACAGTCCAGCCCCACTCCAGCTCTCAACGCGTCACACATGTCAGCCATTTATCTTCTGCTAGACAAGCTGGAATCCTAATTATTTACTCTGAGGAATAGTCGCAAGCTAAGGGGGAGGAAAACGAGAAGGGAGCGAGACCATGGCAGTGAAGGTAGATTGAATGGCTGTTTGCCATTAAAACGGGCCACGTAATGTCTCCGCCCCTTTCTTGTAAGGACTACAGCTTAATATAATCAACAACTTTCTTCCACGGCTACTCCGAATAATGCACTCAAAGTGACAAAATGCACCCAACCAAAACAAGAGAAAGAGAAACGGAGGGAGAGGCCGGCCTTGGTGTCCAGTGACTGCTTCATCCTGTGATATAAAATTACAAATGGCGCCTGCCGTGACGCATCATGCCAGATGGGAGACAGGAATCCGATATACGTATACACTTTTTGGAACAACGTAAAATAAAACGTAACGAAAACGCGGCTGACTCCAATTCAGACGGAAACAATATTCTGCCTATCGACGTTGTGGTCATGTGGTGGATGCTATTGACATGCCGCAATTCACAGTAAAAAAAAAAAACACATTTTGAGAGGATCACCCAAGCATGCTGAAATAAATAGAGAAATAAATTTTTCAAAATGAATTCAACAAAATAAATAGATACATAAATAACGAGAAGCCTTGACGAATATAAATTGTATTAATCAAAATTGTCATCTTTTTTCTATTTTCTGTTTTCTGTTTTCTGTTTTCTGTTTTCTGTTTTCTGTTTTCTTTTTTCTTTTTTCTTTTTTCTATTTTCTATTTTCTATTTTCTATTTTCTATTTTCTATTTTCTATTTTTTATTTTCTATTTTCTATTGTCTATTGTCTATTGTCTATTGTCTATTTTCTATTGTCTATTTTCTATTTTCTATTTTCTATTTTCTATTTCCTATTTTCTATAAATAAAGAAGCCCAAAAAATAACAAGATGCATAAATACAATCTGATGATAAATCCGACAACGAGAAAGAAAGGACATGCCGAATTAGTTGGAGGGGAGGGGGGGCGGGGGGGTCCGAGGTGACGGGGAAGGTGTTCTATTAGACCCTTTAAAGCATCGTGAACTTTAAATCATAGTGAACTCTGAATTGGTCAACTAGCATCGAAGCCACGCGTGCATGTCGTAAATAACACGCCAGCCCCAAACTACTCGACGCGCCCAAAAAAAAAACACATATTTCTATTCTGTTGGAGCTCCTGCATGCATTCCCGCCCGGCCTGCCCGCGGGTGAGGACACGCTTACCTTTTTTTTTTAACCCCGGCGGTCCCGGTACAATCTCGACGGGACCCGGTAAGATCACATCGTCACTGGGACATCTCAATCATTATTTTTTAAAAGAATAAGAATCCTTGGCTTTCCCGGTCCTCCTGTATTTTCCGCGCTAGCTGCTGCGATGTTTTCTGGTCTAGCGGGCGTCTGTTTGCAGCCGCCACCATCGCCGCCACAGCACCACCACCACCACCACCACCGCCACCTCCTGGCGCCAGCGGCCGCGGACGGCGGCAAGCCGAACTCCGTGTGACATGAACGGTCAGCGGATGAGATACGTGGACAAATTCAAGACTTCCGTGTGGCAAGGTGGTCGTTAATCAGGGGGCATATGTGGACAGGGTCTGCTAGCCTCCCAACAGGCTATCGCTAGCTCACAAGCTGACGATTTTTACCGGGAGCTCGCCTGCTGCCTGCTCCAGACCCCCCCCCCCCCCCCGCTCCCCAGCTCCCAGCCCCCCTCCACCTCACGACCAGACTGCCTGCCTGCTTGCACCGCCGCTGGTTGATAACAATGGCTCCAAATGTCTTCCTTTTTTTCACTATGTATCGCGCTTCAGACCTCCCAACACAGATCGTCCCAAAAGCAACGCAAATGACAAGACCGCTAATGATTCGTCTATCTGTGTTTTTTTTGTCGTCGTTTGCCTTCATTTCTGCTCTGTCCTCAACAACAACAACAACCACACGTAGGTCTTGCATATTGACACTTGAACAACAAAGCTAGTATTGCGTATGAGCACATACTAATACAAACAGACACCATAATAAACTGCTATATAGCAGTTTTATAACCCGGAAAAAATATCTTTCTATTTTCCGTTAGCCCGCGACCAGTTAGGAGCGCGTATTTCTGAACCCTATCAACGAATGTGCATGGTACATATCCTAGTTCCTCTCACAAAATATAAATTCATATCTTGGCCAAATACCATGTCCTTTAATCTGGTTCCACGAAGGGCGACAGATTTCGGATCCCGTGATAATACCACGTGGACACGCAAATTTTAAGGTTGGAATTATAAATACGTCTCTGTAATAAAAAATGTTGCTTGAAGGTAAAGATAGTTTGCACGATGCTTTGTTTAATTTGCCTTCTTAATGCAAGAAAGGGAGCAGGGAACTAATCTATATTTTATAGTCTACGCACTGTTAGGCATGCTATAGAATAATCCCCTCTAATTAAATACATTTAAGAATTGCATGAGCTATCGTCACACTGCCATATTATCATCGCATTTCAACCTTCATTTGAATTGATGAATTGTTTGAGTTTCTTTTGATTTATTTATTTTCTTTTTGCATATGTATTTAAACTAACGAATGAATGTCATACTTACACCATATGACCCAACAAGTACATACTCTGAGAAAATAACATTTACACGTGACACTTATTATGCCCGGCATCCATATGCACATATTTTACACAAATGGTTGCTAAAGAGGCTCGCTTATCCTTGCAGGGGAAATCGGCTAAAAAAAATGAATATGTTTGATGTGCACGGCCATTATGTAAACACAAGATTATGGTTATAACTGTTTATTCGGTATGAATCAATAGGCAAAATCCACATGTTCAATATTAAAATAGGGGGCGGCCATTTTGTGATTTGCTGTTGATTGCTGTTGAAATGACGTCACAGACACGGCCTCCGAAACAACCAATCAGAGCTCAATTCGTGTTATGTCATGCAATATTAAATGTAATCAGAATGTGGCCTTTCAGACGAGTGCGGGACATAGAACACATGACATGACTACTCAAGTTGGCAAAAAGACAGTTGGTTTTCATTGACACAGAATGAGTGAGTCGCTTTGGTTGTGTGCACATGCATGCAGTCAAAGATAAGAATAATTGCATCTTATGTTGTATGCCACTGGAAAATAAGGGAAGTCAAAATTATATATTGACATGAATTACTATGTGTTGCACAGATAGACTTTGCAGCATTATCTATGATTTGGTTTGAGCAGTCACGTGGCATTGCATGGAATATTGATTTGTTGTTTGTGATGCATGCTTTATTTGCTCCTTTGATGACTTAAGCAATAAAAAAACACTCCGTTTTAAACATTGTTTTGAATCTCAAGTTCAAGACGACAGCGCCAAAACAAACGGGTTCAAAAATAACGTTGCCGCAAAATATAGCAGTTAGCAAATCTGACGGTCCGCCCAGCCTCAGATTGGACTGCGTGGATTCTTTCGCTCCCCTCGCTCACTCACCCACGCCCCCTCTCCTTCGCTTGCTCCCGCCTCCCACTCTTTCGCTGCACCCTCTCTTGCGCTCTCTATCGCTCCCTATCTCTTTGTTTGATTACGCAGGGCGTTTGGACGAACGTCAGATTTATGAGACCTCTCGCTCGTGCGCGCGCGCGCGCGTCTGTAAATGCAGAGCGAGTTCAAAGCGGATCACATTCGTTGTTTGCGGCGAAAAAGTGAGGAGGAGGTCTGCGTAGGTAGAAAGAAAGGTGGGAGCCGAAAATGTGCCACTCTGCAACGTTTTTATTCAACGCAGCCTTTTGTGTCAATTCGGGAATCTGCTAAGACCACGTTACTCATTAACCAAATGTAGAATCAGCATTTTTTTTCCCGACAACCCGCAGAAGCGTGGGTAAGAGACGTGCGCCGCCCTGGGGGGATTTACTTCAGCACCATTGTGAATTCCTGCCACAGATTGTGAAGAATGGCGCTTGTATTTTTTTTCTTGGATAATTCAATGTAAGAGTGGTGGATTTAACATTTCAGACCGCCTAAGCATTGTGTTTTTTTTTTTACCTCAAGACCTCACACAAGGAAATGCATTGAGATGTGATTTTTAATGGACATCGATTGAAAGGATTTTTAGTTTGAAATTACAAAATGCACCGTTTAAAGTTGGCTTGCCAGATGACAGGCATATTTATTGAGTTCTTGTTCTACAGAAGTCATGATCACAGTGTTGAATCGTCATTCTTAATTTGGGTTACTACTATAGGAATACAATTCATGTTTTTTTACGGTTGGTACAAGGGTCTGTTTTATTCGTTTTTATTTTATTTTATTTTATTAGATCGCTTATTTCCTATTGTTTATATAAGATTATCAACACAAAACATGATCGATTACTTGTGCCATGTATATTATTTGTGTGTGTGTGTGTGTGGTGTATATATATATATATATATATATATATATATATATATATATATATATATATATATATATATATATATATATATATATATATATATATATATATATATATATATATATATATATATATATATATATATATATAATTTGTGTGTGTGTGTATGTCTTTTCACGTTATGGTATTTTGACCTCTGTGAGTGCATGACATATAATCCGGATATTTCCATTACTTATTTCATAATTTCTATATTTACATTAAGCATAGCTTGCAATTAATGTTTGAACACGTTTTTTAATATTTATACATGCAAATAAATAAAAAATACACGTTTGCATTTGACTTTCTTTTTTTTTACATTTTCAACATCCAGTCCTCCCGCATATCAAAATCTTCCAGCGAATCACTTTTCACATTCACGCGCACATTTATAGTCCCAAGTGACGAATTTAGAGGGAAAAAATATATATACAAAAAAAGAATGTGAAACTCACCGAGAGAGTTTCTTCTTCTATGTCCTGGTGTCTCGATGGAAAGGGGCAACTTCCACAAATTTACGATCTCCTGGTGTTGAAAGTGGAGAAAAAGAGGAAGGGGGAAAATATGGCATCATAAGGTCTTGCAAATTCAATAGAGAACCAAAACCTTGTGTACTCTAATGGACAGGTATCCTGACCATAAACGATTGCCTACGGTCAGATCCCGGAACGAAGCAACATGAGCAGATATTGCTGCACTCAGTACTGAAGTGGACTTTATTGATTGCAGAGTATAGGATTAATTCCATAAAACAAGTGCTGCATGGTAAATTTTCCCAAATATATATATATATATATATATATATATATATATATATATATATATATATATATATATATATATATATATATATATATATATATATATATATATATATATATATATATATAGATAGATAGATAGATAGATAGATAGATAGATAGATAGATAGATAGATAGATAGATAGATAGATAGATAGATAGATAGATTTTTTTTTGTTAATTTTATAGGAATGTTTTTTTCTTTGATAGGATCTTCGACGCTGCGATTTTGCTTCCCAAATGTAAATGGTGGAATACAAAGACGGAGCACTCTGCCTAGAATTTAGCTCCTGCCAACGTTTCCAACAGTGATTAATCAAAAGCGAGGCTTTCCCTACCTTCATAGTACCAGCAGCACTCTACAAGCACTTCTGCAAGTCTCTATCTTCACCTTAAAAGTTATTTATCCTTTCCGCTCGTGCACTCCCGCACAGCTCTGGCTGTCGTCCATCTCCATGGCGTCATCAGCAGGGCTTTCCTCACAATGTCTCCTCACTGTTACCCTTTCTAGGACGTCGCTCACGAAGCGAGCTGTGCGAGTGGAGAAACCAAAAGTTGTCCAGTGAATGACGGAGACCCGACTAGCTTAGCTAACTAACGTGTAGGCCGGGACAAAGGACATTAGGATGCCGCCTACACAATCACAGAATAGCTGATGAGCGACCATTTGAGCAAAATTGCGCTCCGAGGGTTTTGTATGCTTGTTAAAAAACACATTTGAATATTTTTTTATTCTTAAAGTAACTATTCCCAACTTTTATAGCGAATGCAGCGTAATTTAATTTTCCAATTTGAGTGGGTTATTTTCCAGTCCCCGTTTCCTATATATGGTCTATCCAAAACTAGTCGATATGTTGTGTAGTCACAGTTTTCCCGTAGCACGAAATATTACATGGTTGCAGGAGTTTTCGTATTTTTTTTTTTTTTGTAATTATTTCCTGAAAATGTATACTTCCTCTAGAGTACGCCATTTAAGGTAGTAAAAATGTATTTTTTTTGTATAATTATTTTAATAATCTAATTTTTGTGGACATTAAATCACTTTAAAAGCTATGTTTATTCAACACGCCACGAGATACCGATTGCTGGGGAAATGTCAGGCCATACTGCATATTAATAGACACACACACACACACACACACACACACACACACACACACACACACACACACACACACACACACACACACACACACACACACACACACACACACACACACACACACACACACACGCACGCACGCATGCACACACAATTTGCATACCTGCACGAGTCTGTTGAAAATGCTGTCCTAAAATGCAATATATCATAATAGTGGTGTATTTTTTAGCGTTTACAAGTTTTTCTAAGTCAAACTAATTACTACCACCAGTAGTCAATTAAATAAGCCTTCCATTAATTTCCCATATTTTTTTTTACATTTGAAAAAGACGTAAGACACACACACACACACACACACACACACACACACACACACACACACACACACACACACACACACACACACACACACACACACACACACACACACACACACACATTGACATAATTATAGTGGGCTACCAATAAGTCTTCAGCTACCACAACGTGAACTCAGTGTATACACGTCCTCCTCCGAAGCAACATTTCTCATCAAGTCCATTTGATTTTTTTGTTCAAGTCTAATGAGGTTGAACAGTCATGCAGCATCACCACTCTGACTAGACTAGACACAGTGGCACACTAAATGGGAAGCGATGACAAGCCTTGCATTGTGATACATTTCTATCTCCTTCCTCCCTTTTCCTGCAGGCAGATGACACAAAAGCGCAGATTTCAACACGGCTTTCACATCACTCCTTCAGTCACTTTGCTCCATTCCATGTTTAGTTGTAACTCCCAGCTGGATGGTTTGCTGCTCTTGATTTGGTGTGCTTTTCCAACTTTTCCATTATTTGATCACCGATATTTGTGATTAATACATACACATCATGTTGAAATATATCCACATTTTGTGAAATTACACTGTAACAAAAACTAATGTGGGGTTTAACTATAAGACTAGTGACTATGAATCTTGGGTTACTGTATAACAAATGCAAATTACATGCCAATACAACTTGAAAAACCTGCATGCAATCTATCAGATTCACCTTCACACAGATAAATTTCATCCATGAAATTTGTAATATCACAGAATAATGGCAGTGCCGATTGTGGATGCAAACACCCATTAAAAGTTTATGTATCACCTACCATATTTTTGCGTTATTAGTATGTGAAGTTCAATTGCAAATCAAACTGAATGGCATAATTTGGTAAAAAACTAAATGAAGACACTAACAGAAAAACTGCTGCTTTCAGCAGATACATGCTGAGCATCTTCAAACATTGTTCTTTCTTCAAAACACATTTAGCAAAGACGTGTGCAATTCCTAAGAAGTTCCATGTTACGTATTGACCCCTTACTAGCCGTCTAGAACATGTGTCAAAGTCAAGACCGGGACACAAATCTGGCCCGCCACATCATTTAATTCGGCGCAAGATAGCAAACCAAACCTGTGAAATGCTGGCTAAAGTTCAATTACCGGTTTCACATTCTAAACCACAACAACAGTCACTATTTCTTTACTTCAAATTTGAAAACTTAGTTATTCATTAATTTGTTGTGCACTCTATATGTAATACGTGGAGGGGAGTAAACATTCTAATGGCTTCCCCAAATTCATAATAGCCCTTGAGAGGAAACCGCAATTCCAATGTGGCCCGCGGCAAAAACAAAAGAAAATTGACACCCTTGGTCTCGAACAAGGGTCGAGAACCTATGGCTCGCGAGCCATATATGGCTCTTCTGGTTATTGACACTGACCTAGGTTGGCGGAAACCACCATTTTGATTGGATAATACTGGCCGTCAGTTGAAACAGGTAAACGCCCCTTTAAATGAGCCCGACGAGTAAAAACAAAGTACACTTCAGCTTCAATACACCGAGGCTTCGCCTTTGTGGAGAGAAAAGGTTCTGATGCAATGAAACAATACCACCGATGAAACGGTTGAATGTCGTTAGCATCAATATACAGTAAAGTCTCGTTATATCGATATCGGATATATCGATAGTCCCGGTTATATCGATACTATTTCTATGCACGCACGGAGAAAATTACATGCAAACAGGATCGGATATATCGATAGTCCCGGTTATATCGATATTTTTTCGGACTCCCTTGAATATCGATATAACGAGACTTTACTGTACTTCTGTGAGAAGTATGTTGCATAGCAAGTGTGGAAGCTAATGAGCCGCGTGCAGGCTAGCTAGCAGTAACTTCGCGTATAGCCGGCAAGTTGATTCATTCCCATCGTTTGGCTGGATTTTTACCAATCATGAGGAACGGGGGCAAACCAAGCATAACGTATCATTCTGCTGTGAGGCATGTTAGACAAGTGTTAGTCATTTATTTCACAAACATGCACAAACCAGGCAACGTCATAAAAACTAGAATGACCTGGTGACATTTAGCACAAAAATGGTAACGGTTAAAATTGACCCATACGATATGACGGTTAATTGTGAGTTCTACCACCAAGAAGACTTCATTTTGACGATGTGATAACATCTCATGAGGTGACATGAGACAATCATGACATGACATGATCAGAGACAATCTCTTTTCGTCAATGGATGCTACAGTTTTGTATTTGCTTTCAACCTTTAGCCAGTAGTAGATATGCACATTCCACCATGACGTCCCCGATCCACTGCTGAAAAGGGCGCTATGATTCTCTCCTCTTTCATCTAGAACTGCTTCATGTCACAAAGAGGGTACAGAAAGTGCTGAAGAATGAATGACTCTCTGTGTCTTTGTTTTGTCATATTATTTGTTATTATTATTATTATTTTTTTAATTTAGGTTACTTCCGGGTTGATTGAACACTGGCGCGTGTGGCTGCCACTGCTCACCCGCAGAAAAAAAATCCTGTGACTGTAAAGTGTCCTCGAGAGTTTTGAAATGTGCTTATAAATGAAATAGATTATTATTATTATTATTATTATTATTTTCTGTGAACTTCAATATGTCCGCAAAACCATGTCTTTGGGCCAGCTCCCAATTGTTCGTGTACCCTACCGCGATAACTTCTAGCCGGCCAACGGCATGATTGAAAATTTCCGCCAAAAACAACAACAATTATAATAATAATAATAAGAAGAAGACAAAGAAGAAGGTGTCCAGTGAATTAATTTATATCGATTTATCGGTTTTGATGCCTATTCATGAATGAAATACACCTGACAACCACATTTCCACGGACCTTAGAATATGTCTGCCTGAGGCCCAATTAAATTCACCAAAATCTCATTGAATTACCTATTGCCACTATTTAGACTTGATTTGATGTAGGCGTACCCCGTCGACTGACTTTTTGAAGACATATCTTTTCAACCAGCATGACGAAGAGCTAGCTTACTGCTGAATTAGCAAAGAGCTGCAGCCATCCAACGTTCACATATACATCGTCTATGAAAACAAGGCCCCATGTGTAATCAACACAATTTAGAATCATTTCAACTCATTTTAAATGAAGTAAAACAACCCATATAGGTTTTTCCAAGTGACATTTTCCACTCCACCGATTTTTACATTGCACCTTAGGCATGAATTTCAAACTGCTTCTGCTGAAGGCACAACTCGCCAACTATTCCCGGTCGGATATTCAACCCATCAGCACCTTCCATTGACGGAGAGTTAATCTTTATCTGAGGTGCTAATCTTTAACCTCAAACTCAAAGGAAGCCTTGACATGGGGGGGGAGAGAGATGGAGAAAGATAGAAAGAGAATGAGTGTGTTGGGGGTTTAAGGATGAGTTAGGGTGGGTGTTAAACATGGAGTTGCAGAACGTGAAGTTTTCCAATTCGGCGATCATGTGAAGAATGCAGCAGCAGAGCATGTATAACAGTTACCAAGATTCAGTTTGCAATAAGCATATCCACTCGTGTGAATGGGATAATAAATGAAAAACAATGTTGTGTAATTTCCAATAGTTATGACAAGGATATTTTGATCAAAACATATTTGTGAGTTTAGCGCAGTTTATGGTTGTGTCTATAACTGGCTAAACGAGGACTGATTTTTGGGGCTGGAAGACCATGCAATTTGATTGGTTAGCACAAAAAAGCATTCTCCCTTGTATTTTTTCTACTTCTTTTTCTTTCCTTTGTACTTTCATACATTTGCTGCTATGAATTTTAAATTTCTTACATTGTCTTATCTTAATAAGTGCATCTGGTTTCTCATTCTTAATATGCATACTTAACACTGTAGCCTCACTCAAGTAAATCAAGCTGGTGTGTTATGTTGCGGCTGTTTGTCTTCTGAAGAAATATCAAATACAGCAAAGACTAAACCAAAAGCTAAGATTGTCCATACATCTCCATTGAACATGTTTAAAAACTAGAGTAGCGCTATGAATTTCTCACTTTATTGTATTACCATTAACATTATATAACAGAGAGATGGATTTAATTGACAATTGCAATATATTTCCACCATTGCTTTCTTGAATTTGAAAGAATACAATTGTAATGTAATGTGATCAAATCATAAAGTGTGCTCGAGATGGGCCATCAATACTGAATAGTTACAGTAAAAGCACGAGAAAACAGCTAAAACAAGGGTGTCAAACTATTTTTTTTCTGCCGATGGGCCACGTAGTAGTTACGATTTCCTCTCGGGGGCAGTTCTGAATTAGGGGAAGCCATTATAATGTTTAATCCCCTCCGCATATTACTTATAGAGCGCACAACAAATTAATAAATAACTAGCTTTCAAATCTGAAGTAAAAAAATAATGACTATTATTGTGGTTTACGTGGGACAATTTTAATTTTTCAGTTCGGAATTTAGCAAGCATCATGGGATTTCACAAATTCGGTTTGCTTTCTGCAGCTGAATGAAATAATGTAGCGGGTCAGAATTGGGCCCTGGTCCTTGACTTTGACACGTGTTCTACACGGCCAAGAAGTAAGAAATCCAAAATAATTACTGTTACTGTGGTTTAAGTGAGATAATTTTACATTTTGTTTCGGATTTTAGCAAGCAACATGGCACTTGATTTGCTTTGCGGGCCCAATGGAATGATGTGGTGGACCAGATTTAACCCCCGGACCTTGGCTTTGACACCCGTGTGCTAAAAGGTTTCCATGAGTTTCAGTGACGCCTGTCCCATTTCACACACTGCCGCGTTTTTTTTTTCTGTATAGTTGAGAGGCAAATGTATTACGCCGGTGAATTGCAAATGATCAGAATGTTTTGACAGAAAAATGCATGCAAAACCAACAAGAATGATACTGCAATAAACATGCAAGAACCCTTAAAATCAAGCAACAATCGAACTTGTGACCTTTTCACACTTGGAAGCACATTACTGAAATTTGAGGATGAACAGAGGGGGAGACAACCGGAAGACAAGAGTGTGGCCCAAGTTAAGAGCAAACAATCTTTTCACACCATCATAAATCATTGTTCGGCAAGAAATCTTTTTGTGTCCCTCTTCCACCTGGCGGCCAGGTCCCATTTAATGCTGCGCACGCATTCTCTTTCTTTCTCGTCTCTCTTGTTCTATCTTTCTCACTCTCTTTCCTCTTTTTGTATGGAGGGTGGAGGGGTGGCAGAGAGGGATCAGGGGGGGAGGGGGTGAAAATAGCGATACTACAACTGTTTATTACCTATCAAGAGGCATTTTTCTTCATCGAGGGAATCGAGTTTTTGTCCACTAGTGGCGCTTACACACGTGGACGGGGCGCGGACGTCTCACTGAGCTCCAGAGGAACCTTGTCAGCGCGCGTGGGATCGGAAATCCACGCCGGCGGAATAATGACCCAGCAAAACGCACACGTCTGAGCTAAGCTTACCTGGATTTGCTCTCAATGATATGCTGGTTCTCTGGGATCAAGTCTACTCCGAGGATAATTTGAAAGAAAAGCGAGCACCGTGTTCTTTTTAGGGACCGCGTGGATGGACGGATGGATGCTCAGCGCGTATTTCAATGCTCACACTGCCGGTTGGCATCGCGATTATTCCCGATCGTTCAACGGCAGATGCGGTGTGCAAAGTCTGGGCCCGTTTTTCCGCTGCCCGGAAATAAGGCGCGCGGGCGCTCTCTCTCCGCCTTCTCTTCCTGCACTGCGCTGATATGTCTTGCTGCTTCTTCCCAGACAAGAGACAAGATTTGATTACGTCTGGTAAAATAAAGCGAGACGTTCTGTATTACATATTATTTTGGAGACGATTTCGTCCACTTCTTGGTCGTCGCACGTCAGCTACGGTACATCAACTTGCTACTAACCTGCTTCTTTTCCTTCACATTTCCTGTCGCGGTTCGCACCCTTTGATTCCGACTTTGCCCATGTCGCGAGATGAGTGAACTGTTCTTGAACCAAGGAGCCGACTGAGAGCCACGAGATGCCTAAGCGGTCGGGGAGAAGGAGGGGGATTCTGGTTCTTGTCCCTATCCAATCGGGCAGTCTGGTTGAGGTGGGCCATAGGGGTCAGTGAGGTTCGTTTTGACCTGCCTGTCTGTCCTGCCTGCACGCGGCCCAGATGTTGGATATTACATGGCGTCAAACTGAGAGCAATCAACGGTGAAACAAGGTGGTGCGTGGCGAGAGGGGCGGGGGAGCGGGGGAGGGGGGGGGGGGGGGGCGTAATATTTTTGTGCATTGACAAAATGGCCGCTGTACTCATCCAGTGTGCATTAAAAATAGCGAATATACATTGCAGTTCGATTTCAAAAATAACGCGAGACAATTTACAATTGTGACTATAGGAAAACAAATAATAGGAGGGGGTAAAAAGTTTAGCAAATGACCCAAATGCTCTTATGCCAGTCGCAAACTCTCACATTTAGCCACTAAACAAACATTATTTCAGTTCAAATGATGTAAATGCATGCCAAGAAATATGATCAAATCGGCTTCTAAAACGCAAAGGGTGAAAAAGGAAAAGAAAGGAAACGATCGCTTTATGTTGGCAGCGTGTCTGTCTTTGTCTGTTTTGCGTGTTACCTTCCCACGCGTATAGACTCGACCACCCAGCCGCTGATGCAGAAAAAAAGACACAACGAGAGCCCAATAAAGATAATAACAATAACAACAATAATAATATGTCAAGGTATATATATATATATATATATATATATATATATATATATATATATATATATATATATATATATATATATATATATATATATATATATATATATATATATATATATATATATATATATATATATATATATATATATATACATATATACCTTGACACATTATTACTGTTGTGTTGTATATATCTGTATTTAAGATTTCGAATTGTAACACATTTTTGAGTTTCTATGCTTCAAACTCTTGAATCATTACCCACCCACGATTTACCAAATCTTGTTTTTGCTTGATTTGTGTATGTCAAATTCTTATGATAGTTTACCCATCCCGTTTGTTTTGGCCTATGTTTTCTTGACTTTGATCGTATTATCTCTTTACTTTATCGTATTACTCCACCAAGCAAGTGTTTCTGGATTTGAGTCTTTAAAACAACATTTCCAAATTTCCAGACATCGCGCATGAATTGCCGTCGGACTAATTACAATTGATACAGTATTCGTGACACGACGCATATTTGTAATTACTTCGCGACATCGTGCATGCATTGCCGAAGGAATGCATTACAATCGTTACAGTCTACGTGACACAACGCATATTTTAAATTTATCTCCCGTGAGTATTGAGGCATGCCATATTGACGATGAAAACAATGGCCATATTTTCCCCCAAAATCAGGAGTTTAATTCTATTTGGCCTCGAAACACTGACACACGAAGGAGAAAAAACTTTATGAGTGTGTATGAATGTAAAATAAACATTTCACAAGGTAAGTAGTTCGGTTATTAATTTAACGGCAACCATACCAACTGCCGAGCTTGTGATTTTTGGATGCAAGGATTTGTGATTGGTGATAGCCCTTGCTGGGGATTTGATAACCCCTTCAGCCATTTGGTGGATGAAGTTTCTTCAAATATTTGAACTATTTTACGCGGAGTTTGCACTATCTATCCAGACCAAACACACTTTAAAAGCAGTCACACGGCGGATAAGATAAGACGAGAGAGCCGCGGCGAACTCTGGTGTGTTCTGCGCTTGACTCAAAATATCATCGCACGAAGAATGCAGTGGTATATTGCATCTAGCCTATAATTCTATTCATTAACAACACTCGTGGAAAAAAAAGAGGAACATATAGATTTATAACATGTGAAAAGAAGGCTCTTGGCAAAAAACGTGAGCTATACAGGGGATAAAACATTATCATAAACGGCATTTCATGCTTCCATCAATACGCGACGGGAAATTGTGGATCGACTCTAATTCGGTTACGAGATTTCGCCTAAAAGGATGAGAGGGACGGGCAGACATCGAGAGGAATCCTCTCAAAATCACGAAAACAACCACAGCCGCGTTTTCATTTGATTGTTATTTGTTGTGTTTGGTGTGTTTAGTTTACAAAAATAAGTTCTGATCGCTGTAAACTCCTAATAATAAAACAACTCGACGCCCACGTGAGACTGTTTCTGATTCGATACAACAATGTTGCCATGCAATTGATTAAATCCACACATCGACGCGAACTGCTCCTTTTCTTCGCGCGTTTGAGTATATTTTGACCGGAGGGGGCGGGAGGTTGAGTAAAAGCAGAGACGCAGGGCAGCAACATGAATAATGACCAAGAACCTCATCATCCGTCTAGCCTCGTTTCTAAAAAGCAATTTAGGAGCTAGTAAACACTGGTTTCGCCACAAAAAGGCACACGTGCAGTTATAGTTTTAGGTACGTTAAATCATGATAAATTCAGATTTTGGTGATGCACAGAATGTATTTTCTGTGTTTTCATCCGTTCAAACTGGCGACCAGTTTACCCTTAGAAGAGTTTGTACATCTTTAGGAACAACGTAAGTGAACTCGCAATGGACTCCCATAGCCACGAAGAAGTAGCCCGGCCTTCAACCATACGCGTCAAATTTCACCCAATTTTCACGTCATTGCTCACCGCATAAATTAGACATCGAACTCCGGAACCCCCGAAGAAAAAAGAGGGAATCAAGTGCAGACTTTCAAAGACATAGGGTGTGTGTAGAGACACGTGACAAAATGAAGGCATATACAAGCAGGACGTGGCGAGGGAGGTGTTGGAGATTCGACAGAGGAGCCGACCTCCGCTGCTCTCCAGTGTATCATCTCTCCATCGGCCGTCATTTCCGCCACAGTATCCCTTCACAACTTATCGCGTGCAACGCCATAAACAACGGCACATCCCATAACAAACACACAATGGCAGGCGCGGCCGCACGCTGACACCCAGCTTCACTATAAATCACAAGAAGTAGCTGGCGGCGGGCTGACAAGGAAAAAAGGCAGAGGGGGTGGAGAGAGGAAAGAAAGAGAGAGAGGATGTGAGGCGAAAGGCAGAGGGAGGGAAGGACGGAGAGGAACGCAGAGGCAGACAGCCAGTGATGGGAGGAAGATGGAGAAGAATTTAAAAGTGCTTCTGAAGATATAACAATCATCTGTTTGCATTGATTTCACACTGTACGGTATGGTATGATGATGATGATGATGATGATGATGATGATGATGATGATGATGATGATGGTTGAGGGGAGGATGCTGTGTAAACAACACGACAGCAACATGCATGATGAGGAACAAAGTCACTATTGTTTTAGGGGGGTATTTACCAAGGTGTTTTTAAAAAAAGCCTAGAAGCCCGTGAGAAGGATGGAGGCGAGGTTAGCGCAGCGTCAAGGAGCGTGCTTTCTTCGCGCCCCCCCTCGAAGGTCCTCCGTCTTCTGCAATACTCACGTTGTGTCCACAACGACCGGCAAGACGCATACCCGTCCAAATTTGTTATATTGCAGCCCCTTCCACCCCCCACTCTGTCGCTCTCTCTCTCTCTCTCTCTCTCTCTCTCTCTCTCTCTCTCTCTCTCTCTCTCTCCCTGTCTACTAGAGGGGGGGGGGGGGTTGCTGGCTCGTGTTTCCCCCACCTTTTTTGTTTGAAAGGATAGTTTAATTTTCCACGACACTAAGACGCAGCAGGCAATGCACCTTTTCTTTGGTGTTATATTTCTGATGGATAAATATAGATTCTGCAACCGGGGAATATGTGACAAAGATGGTGTGGGGGGGGGGGGGGGGGGGTTAACGTGCCTCGCTTGATCTGCGTGATTTTGCTTCGCCATGCCATTTCATAAAAAACGTCCAAAATCCAAACGATAGTGGAGGGCACGTGACCACGTTTCAGCGGGAGGTTAAGAAACGAGGAATTATTTTCTTACTTCTTCTTACTTAAAATATGACTGCGTCGTTTTGTTCTTTATTAGACTTCATTATCATATCATTCCACGCTCCGATTTGGGATAGAGTGGAAGAGGAAGTCTTTAAGTCGCCGTCGCTTAATTACAAAATATTTGGTTGAATGTGAAAGAATCGTGTATCACGTTGCTCGTCTTTGTTTTTGTTTTTATTCTGGTGACCAAAAAATACAACAACGTGGTTAATGTTTAAATATTTGCACGTGTGCCTCATTCAGGCTATTATTTTCGATTGATGGCCTCTCTGAATATAATAACACACGCATCCTGTATTTTCAAGTATATTTGATTCATAGTCTCTATTGAAAAACACATAAACCGTTCAGAGGCAGCGGACTGGAAGTATTATTTGAGACTAAAATAGCATTACAATGCATGTATAAAAATAACGTCAAATAAACATCAGGAGAGAGAAAAAAACGCCTCTTGGTCGTGCGGGACACACACAAAAGAATTGTTTTTTTGCCCTGATGTCTCTTGATGGTTCGAGAATTCCAATGCATACAACATTGGAGCTTGGGAGAAAAGCTAAGCTTGGAAACTTCTTCAAGGTCAACAACATAACAACATAAGCATAGCTTCAACGGCATACACACACATATATATATATATATATATATATATATATATATATATATATATATTGGATTGGATATGCCTTTATTAGTCTCACAGTGGAGAAATTTACATTTCACAGCAGCAAAGTGATGAAAGGAATGAAAGTAGAAAAACGAAATACATGAGCTGCTATATATATATGTATATGTGTGTGTGTGTATATATATATATATATATATATATATATATATATATATATATATATATATATATATATATATATATATATATATATATATATATATATATATATATATATATATATATATATATATATATATATATATATATATATATATATATATATATATATATATATATATATATATATATATATATATATATATATTCTGATAATAAAGATGATTGTTTATATAGATCCGTTTAATTAAAGACGGCGCACAATGAGCAATATGGCACTTTTCTGTTCTGCCCACAAGAAGATTGAAATCAAGAGTTTGTAGTGTTGATGATGGCGTCTGTAATGACGGCCATAAATTATAGCAGCACGGAGAAAGAACAACAGCTAAGATAAGCATGCTGCAGAGGAACCTGGGCGGTCTGACAACGGCTATACGAATTAGCTTTGCAAATGTGCAACACGGAGAACCAAAGCAATACAACATCAATCCTCAATAAATAAACGAATAAATAAATAAAATAGAATTAGATACAATCTAAAAAGTTGCTTGGCTAAAAGAATCAAGTACTGAAGTGAAAAATAATAAGGTGGCCTTATTCTTTCATGCATTCGTTTTACACGTTTTCCTGCTTTTATATTGGGATTCAATACAACAAAAATCTCTGTTTTTTCGTTTTTTGATCACAATGACAAAGTCACAGTTTTTAGTTTTAATGTATGGTACTCGTATAGTAACTGCGGAACAAGTGCTATTCAAACGTTAAGAATCACAAGCTCTCGTGGAGTATACGCGAGGAATTAGGGCACGTACCGTCTTTCTTCTCGTTTACGTCTTTTAATGCACAGAGATACACTGAAAATATTTTATCCTTAAATGAATGAGCTAATACATTATTGCCTGAAACGATTGTTATTATTATTATTATTATTATTATTATTATTATTATTATTATTATTATTATTATTATTATTATTATTATTATTATTATTATTATTATTATTATTATAGTCGGCAGTCGAGTGGTTAGCATTGCGACTTCACAATGCAGAGGTCGCTGGTTCGCGCCCCCCTGCGTCGGACCTCCCTTTGTGAAGTTTGCATGTTCTCCCCTGGTCCGCGTGGGTTTTCTCCGGGTCCTCCGGTTTCCTCAACATAAATCGCAGGCAGATTGAACATTTCAAATTGTGTGAGTGTGAGAGTGACTCATTGTTTGTCACTGTGTGCCCTGCGATTGGCTGGCACCCAATTCAGGGTGTCCCCTGCCTAGTGCCCGAAGACGGCTGGGATATACCCCCCCCCCCCCCCCCCCCCCGCTACCCTAATGAGGAATACGCGGTACGGAAAATGGATGAATGGGTGGATTATTATTATTATTATTATTATTATTATTATTATTATTATTATTATTATTATTATTATTATTATTATTATTATTATTATTATTATTATTATCCAACAATGATAACAGTGTTAGTACTATCAGATTGATTTATCGAGCTCTGACATTTTTATGTATTTATTTGTTAGTTTTTTACTGCGGCTCGTAGATCTGTCGCGAGTCACTATACGACTGCTTTTTAAAATATATTGCAGAGCACAACCCGTGAGGTTCTCCCCTGCAGGCGGGGTTCATGACATGTCACGCGCGGGCTCGTCGATGCACGGAGGCGGGTGTGTGTGGGGGGGGCGTGGGGGGTGGGGGATAGAAGCCTCAAAAAATCAGTTCAATATGACTGCAAAGGACAGGATCGACAATAGTTGATTCTTGACCACAGGTTCCTACACAACGCTCTTGTCAAATGAAGATGTACCAAGCCAGAGTACCCGGAAATGGGAAAAAAAAACATGAATCTGTAGTTATGCAAGATTCACATCGCCAACGTCAAAAGCGTGACAGATACGCTTGTATCACGCTCACCATGCTGTATTGAAGTGTGGAAGGAAACCGTAGTACACTTCACAGTCAATTGACAATTAAAGTGGAAAATGGACCTTTCAATATAATCTATTGGTCATACCACTCTCAAATATAAAATACTATTTCTTCTAAAAGCTACAAATTGGTCAACCTGTTTTCTTGAAAGATATCAATTCAAAATAAACTCAAGTAAACGATACTTGTTCCAGCACATTAAAATAAACTTTGCACCACAGCCAACTGTGCACTTAAAATCAATCGATATTATGCACATCATTCAAAATAACCGAATATTAAAAATGTGCACAATGTAATTGATCTGATCGTATAGAAATAAGACATTATAGTAAAGACAACTCCGTTGTTTTCTGTGCTGCCAGGCTGTGTGGTGTATGCTGGATGCATTTGTTTAAATAACCACATTGACAGTAAATTTAGTAATGCCAGCACACAAAAACATAAACAATGAAAAACATTGATAGAAGTAGCAATTATCCATCAACACGTTTTGAGTAACCTGTACACTCAAAACAGGTTACAGGTTACTCAAAACTTTTGAGTAAACTGTACTCAAAAATTTTGACGTAATCAGTTGCCATAAAAAATTTGAGTACTTTCAACTTGTTGGGTTTTACAGTGCATCCAAATGAATTCACATCTCACTTTGATGACGAGGACATAATGATACATGCACAAGTTAGACCGATATTACGTCCTGATCAAGCGACAAGGTAGCTTTTCCCCCCCGAACTATCACGATGGCGGATCAGGAGAAGACACAGGGTGCAGAGACACAGGGTGCAGATGCTGTACCGATCCATCCATTTTCAACACTACTTATCCTGTACAGGATGGCGGCGGTGCTGGAGTCTATCCCAGCTGACTTTGGATGGAAGGCGGACTATATATAAGCTGAAGTGGTCACCGGTCAGACCTGGAGTGCACATAGAGAGGAACGATTATTCCCACCCGTGTTCATACCATCGCTAAATAGGACCTAATCCCAAACTGCCCGCTTGCAAGTCCGGCAAGTGTTCCGCTACATCATCAACATGGATCTATGCGGCACCCAGATCTCTGCAATTATCTCATGTTTCCTCTCTCACAAGGCAGATGGGCGCTTATGATCATCCCAAATCTTGGAGGGCAACATGTTTGTACAAGCTGAATTTTTTTATGGCCCTTATTGTGTAGTCAATATGGCATTTCCGCTCTCAGCTTCATCCAGGTTTTGCTCTGTTAGGTATGTTCCCATCTGCTGATTTCAGCATCACTGCCGCAATCGTTCGTGACGTAAACAGTATTGTGTGTATGAGGGTTCCTGGCAAATTATTAACTGTGTAATATAAATTGTAGCACCACAAAGTAACATTTTCAAACAATTATTATAAATGAAAGAGACTATGCCCACTGACATGGTTTAATGGGCAAGTTGCACTATTTTTATTAGGTATGCTATCATCTGCTGATTCATTCGCAGTGTATCACGTGCCAGAGTCTTGCACCATCATTTTAAAATAAATTACAATATAGTTAAGCTACATCTCCATCACTAACACATTCAGTAGTTGGCACACCTGATATGAAACGATCGGCACATAGACGAAAACCATCATTGGAGTAGCCCCCTGTTATCCTTGTCCATTAAAGGACAACCGACGCCCTGGTCAAGTTGTGTCCATAATTTGTAAAATCACTTCAAATGACTTCTACTGAGCGTATTTTACAAAGATTCCACCGCATATTGCAAATATATATTTTACGTTTTAAGACTTGCGCTGAATATTCATGAAGTCTTGTTTTAGAGTTGATGACGATCCCCTACGTGACGTCATATTTGGAACGCCCCTGACCGAGACAGCGACACATAATGCATTTTGCGGTACTTTGTTTGGTCTGAAAACTTCGTGTTGATCCGTGTTCATGGCGAAATTAGAAGGAAAACACATAAATAACGCCATGGTGAATTGTTGTGTGTTGCACCAAGACAACTATTTGATATTCGCTGACACAAATTCCCAGCAGAAAAATCAGCTCATTTCCAAATGAGCTTGGGCGCTGTCATGATCTGGTTGGCGACCTAAGGGGGACGCTGTCGGCTCCGGCTGCACCTGCACAGGTGCTGGTCGTTTCCAATCAGTGACACTCAAAAGGACCCCCGGCAGGACCATTCGGTGTCGGGTAATTGCTGAATGTCATTGTTGTTTGATGCACTGTTGTATGATGTTGAACGCATTGTATGCTGTTGTATGCAATTGTATGCATTGTGTGCAGTGCATGTGTTTGTTTAACCTTGGCGGACTTTTAATCTTTGTTTTCTTTTGATACTTTGTATTTTTTCTGTTCAGATGATTTTGATGTTTTAGATTTTGCTCCTGCTGACTTTATTTTAATACAATTGATCAAACACAACCTCCTGCTCCCTCCTGCCTGCTTTTTGGGATCCGCACCCGTCATCACCACCCTGCAAAACGTGACAGGCGCCATCTTGTGCATTTTCTGGCACACCACATGCTGTCATTGACGGCTCGAATTGATATGGGCGGACTCCTTTAATCGATTGCAAACATTTATGCTTTCCTCTTCAGAAGTATTTGAATCATATTCACAACTGGATGAGTAACAACAAAGCATCTTCTCCGAATCTGAACTCCGTGAGCCCATTGTTTAGTTTTTTGAGCAAGGCTAGACGACTTGGCGTGATGTGATGTCACGAACTGGGGGCGGGACATTCTGAAATTCACCAGTTTTGAGCCGATTTCTGCAGATTTTGGACACTAAGTCATTTTTATTGGTGTTTTGACTAAAATATCAGCCTGTGTGTTTTGGTTAGATGCTATAAAACGTTTTTCTGATGTCAGTTAGGAAACAAAAACATGGTGTCGGTTTTCCTTTAAATGCTTAAGGCTTTGGTGCTGTTGGGTCCTCAGTGAAGTAACTCATTGATATACTGCCAAAATTACGTTGTTTATATGTGGTGAAGTGTGCTGCATATACTATTGAACGGCAACACCACTGTCAATTACTTTGGAAAATTAGCTTACATCGGCACATATACATTTAGTAAAAAGTGGACAAGCAATCATAGGGCAAAATAATGATTGCAGTATTTGAGCACCGAGACTTGCGCGCACACACACACACACATACACACACACACACACACACACACACACACACACACACACACACACACACACACACACACACACACACACACGCACACGCACACACACACACACACACACACACACACACACACACACACACACACACACACACACACACACACACACATACAAACACAGACCTCTGCTCAGCCACATTTATTGAAACACATCCATCTGTCTGTTTTTCAGAACGCTTTATCCTCAGTAGGGTCCGGGGAGGGGGGGGGGGGCTGCTGTAGCCTATCCCAGCTATCTTCGGGCGCTCAGCCGGGGACACCCGAATTCGTTGCCAGCCAATCGCAGGGCACACAGAGACAAAGAACTATTCACTCACACACTCACACCGAGGGAGGGAGTGTTCAATTAGTCAGCCATGCATGTTTTTTGGAAAGTGGGAGGACACCGGAGGACCCAGAGAAAACCCACGTGGGCTTGGGGACAAGGTGAACCTCCACACAGGGAGGCCGGTGCGGGACTCCAACTGACAACCTTTGCACCGTGAAGCGGGCGTGCTAATCACGCAACTACCGGGCTGCCTAAATGTCACACATTCACATGATAATTACAAAAATTGACTCCTATACTACTAAGACCACAGGCCAGTCATTTTCAACAATGAA
This sequence comes from Hippocampus bargibanti, assembly GCF_051943395.1. NCBI lineage: Eukaryota > Metazoa > Chordata > Actinopteri > Syngnathiformes > Syngnathidae > Hippocampus > Hippocampus bargibanti. The sequence continues at coordinate 15,229,946 of NC_142750.1, forward strand.
TATTGTGTACACATTTTACATGTTTACATGTTGTTTAACGCCTTAGTGCAGGGACTTTCTGCATTCCTTCTCTTGAACAATACTCTTCAAATGTATTTTGTATTTCGTTTGTCCACTCGAAACAGGACAATCTCTGAAAGTGAGCTGGAGTGGTTCCCTACTTGGTTCCCATTGCTACATATTTGACCAAAAATGGACTTTTTAAGCGACAAACCTCCCACGATCAAACATATGTAAGCCCACAAGCATATATATACATGCACCTCTATCAAAATACTTAAACAGTTGAAGGACAATGTTCCTCAGCATACGGTTGCAAAAAATGTAGCGACCGATCGTTTATATAAATATCCAAAATATCCCAAAATACTAAGAATCAGGAAAAAATCATTTAATGTAAATGGAACCAACATGGAAAGCCCGTGAGCTTCAATCCCTAACGTAACACACCTTCAAAAAATGACATCAATGTGTAAAGTACAGTATATCACCACAGGAACACTTCATAAAACCATAAAACTAATTTTGGGAAATACAGCTTGGTGCTACACTTCTAAGTCTAACTTAAAACTCAAGTCAGCAAATCAAAAGCCACTTATTCAACAACAACCAGAAACACAAGTGACTGTTCTAGGTCTGAGTTAACTTAATATGGACTGATACAAAATACACAGTGTTCTGTGGACTGTGGAGTTTATGTTTCAGGTTGTTTTGGACATTGTGAAAGACAAAAGAGGAAAGAACCACCCGTGCCTTAATGGACGCAAACAAGGTCGAGCATCTGTGGTATTATGGGGATAGATTAATGCTAATGACATTGGTAACGCACACATCGGTGGAAGGCACCAATTATATCCATATATCCATCCATTATCTGCTGCTTATCCGGTCGGGTTGTGGGGAACACAGTTTTAGTAGGGAAGGCCAGACTATATGCCCTCTCCCCAGTCACTTCTTCCATGGCTTCCTGGTGGATCCCAGCGCATTCCCAGGCCAGCTGGGGGACATAGTCTCTCCCGCATGTCGTGGGTTGTCCCCAAGGTTTCCTGCCAGTGGGACATGCCTGGAACATCTCAGCATGGAGGTATCGAGGAGTCATACTAATCAGATGGCCGATCAAACTCATCTGGCTCCTCTTGATGTGGAGGAGAAGCGGCTTGACTCCTAAACACCCGAATGAGTGAGCTTCTCTCCTTATCTCGAAAAGACAGCCTAGTCGTAGACCCTATGTTGAAAACTCATTTTGGCTGCTTGCATCCGTGATCTCGTTCTTTTTGTATCGCCCCCTTTAGCTCACAGGTGTCAACGTCAAGGCCCGGGGGTGGATCTGGCCTGCCATGTCATTTTATTCGGCCGGCGAAAGCAAACGAAGCATGTCAAGGGCCATGATGCTTGCTAAAGTCCGAACCAAAATTTCAAATTGTCGTATGTAGACCACAATAGTAGTCATCATTCTTGCCTTTAAGATTTGTCACCTCCCGTATAAATTATTGTAACTCACTTCTTTTCGGGGTCAATCAAAAATTTCTCCATAAACTCCAACTAGTCCAAAAATCCTCAGCCCGGATCATCACTAAAACCCCCTCCGTTCACCACATCAACCCTCCTATAGCAGGTCCACTGGCTCACTGTCAAACATCGGATCAAATTCAAAATACTTTTGTTTACATTCAAAGCCATCCATAACCGTGCCCCTCCCTAGCTGTCTGACCTACTTCAAATCTCCGTTCCCTCTCGGGCCCTAAGATCCTCACCCTCCCTCCACCTCTGTATGCCCTCTGCCCGTCTCACCACGATAGGGTGCAGTGCTTTCAGCCGCTCTGCTCCCAAACTCTGGAACTCACTTGCACCCAACATCCGTAATATTCACTCCTTTCCTACCTTTTAATCCTACATCAAAACCCGCGTGTTTAAACTTGCTTTAATGGTCTAGTTTAATCTGCTATCTTATAATTTATCATTTTATTCATGGTTTTATAGTTTTATGTATTGTTGTTTTTATTGTAAAGTGTCCCTGGGTGTTCAGAAAGGTGCTTGTAAATTAAAATTATTATTATTATTATTATTATTATTATTATTATTATTATTATTATTATTATTATTATCAGAATCAGAATCATCTTTATTGCCAAGTATGTGTAGGACACACAAGGAATTTGTTTCCGGTAGAACACGCTGCACTAGTATCGTTGTCAAAAAAAAACTGCTAAGTGGCACTATACAGTTCCATTTTGGCTACTGTTGAAAGAGTTCAAAGAGTTATTATTATTATTATTATTATTATTATTATTATTATTATTATTATTATTATTATTATTATTATTAGTAAAGTCTCGTTATATCGATATTATTATTATATCGATACTATTTCTATGCACGCACGGAGAAAATTACATGCAAACAAGGTATTATTATTATTATTATTATTATTATTATTTGACAACTAGTTATTCATTAATTTATTGAGCGTTCTGTATGTAATTGTATGTGGAGGAGATGAAACATTCTAATGGTTTCCCCAAATTCATAACGACCCTTGAGAGGAAACCGTAACTACAATGTGGCCTGTGGCAAAAAGTGACTTTGACACCCGTGCCTTAGCTCGTGACCATAGATGAGGGTTGGAACGTGGATCGAACTGAGAGCTTCGCCCCTTTAGCTCAGCTCATTTACCATGACAGACCGATACAAAGTCCACATATAAGCAGACACTCCACCAATCTACCTCTGAATAATTTGGTTCATTCATCCCTCATTCATGAACAAGACTCCAACATACTTAAATTCCTCCAATTGGGTCAAGATCCCACCCCCAACCTGGAGAGTGCACTCACTGTTTTCTAGATGATAACTATTGTTTCAGATTTGGAGGTGCTAATTTTCATTTGGACACCCTTTTGTTTGAACAAAGTCTTGGTTCCGGACAATCCGTGACATGCACAGAATTCCAATAACAAAACACCAATCAAGTTCTGATCGGAGGGCCGTTACTCCCAAACACGGCCTTCAAGGTCTCACTCTCATTACCCATGTAAGCATTGAAGAGGCCCCAGCAGAACAAGGGAGTCCCCAACCGAATTACTACCCATCACACCCTGCAAGGACTCCGATTAAGCGGGGTACACTGTATTGCTGTTAGGTGCATATGCACCATCAACGGTCAGGACTCGTTCCCCTCCACCACCACCCAGAGGTGGGAGGAAGCATTCCTCACATCTACTTGTGTGAACCCCAATATACAGGCCCTCAGTCAGGGGGCAATGAGTCTGCCCACACCTGCTCGATGATTCTCACCGTGGGTGAGAATCATCGAGTGGAAGAGAGTTCAACTTTCATTCCTTTCATAACTTTGCTGCTGTGAAATGTAAATTTCTCCACTGCCAGACTAATAAAGGCTAATCTAATCCAATCCAATCCAAAACAATACCATGTGTGGACACAAGTCCAACTATTTCTAGTTGGGCTCCTTCCCT
>NC_142750.1:15238418-15268418 GCF_051943395.1 Hippocampus bargibanti
AATTCCTACATGTTGATCGCTTCGCTCATTATTGTATTTATTATTGTATTTATATATATATATATATATATATATATATATATATATATATATATATATATATATATATATATATACTTATATATATATATTGCGTGTGTGTGTGTGTGTGTGTGTGTGTGTGTGTGTGTGTGTGTGTGTGTGTGTGTGTGTGTGTGTGTGTGTGTGTGTGTGTGTGTGTGTGTGTGTGTGTGTGTGTGTGTGTGTGTGTGTGTGTGTGTGTGTGTGTGTGTGTGTGTGTGTGTGTGTAAAAAGTTCTCTTTTACTTTATAGTTTAGATGAACTGGCAAAATAATGGAAGCTCGGTGAATCGATTATATCGAATTGGTGCATTCATTTAGTTTTATAACCACAGTATGAGCATGACGAATTGTTCCGAATTTGACGGTATTCAAGGGGGTAGCTGGGAAATTGTGTGTTTCTGCAGACGAAGTAAAATAAAACGCGCACTTGAGTGAACGTGCATTTGACAGCTTTTTTTATGATGCATCGGAAATACAACGTGGGCGTGTGTTTTTGCATTTGGTAAACTCCCGTTTGTGTCACATGACCATAACATGGCTGACAATGCAGAAACTGAACAGGCTTCCAAGTCAGTAAAGGTTAATCAGGTCCAGAGTTTTGAATCGACAGCTTCGGTGTTTTGGACGGCCGAAATGCAGCAAAGAGCAGATGGGTTCGATTTCTAGGCGTGGTCAGATGGTGCCAGTTAAAACTTGAGCGTTCGTGTTATTCCCAGAGCGGACCTTGGTGTTGGGCAATTTATGATCCTTCTTCCATTTCATTCGTCTGTTCTGGAACCAGATTTTGATTTGGCGTTCTGACAGACACAACGTGTGCGCTATTTCCACCCTCCGCCTGCGCGTCAGATATCGGTTGTAGTGGAACTCCTTCTCAAGCTCCAGGACTTGCTGGCGGCTGTAAGCTGTCCGAGAGCGCTTCGGTTCACCTCCTGTGTAGTTTGAACTCACTATGAGAAAAAAAAAGTAACGTATTACTATTTACAACCACCAGCACCACCACAAATACAACATCAAATAATTATAATAATTACTAAAAATTATATATATATATGGTGCATTTGCAGCCTCATGCGCCATTGCCACTATTCCAAATATTATTATATATATATATATTAATATTATGATGTGCTACCTGCATTTGAATTGTAGAGGAGAATTTACCACGAGGAGAACTTACCACAACATGCATCGAAAACATATTTATATTCATGGCAAAAAAATATATTATTAATCTAAGTATTAATCACAGTGCTGTTCATGATGACGATATCATTCTTATTGCCAAAACAATGCTTTTGTCAATACGCGATTACGTCTATGTGGTCACGTGCTTTGTAATGCCCTCCTCCCCAGCAAGCAGACGCACCCCCCTCTCGATACGGTAACAAAAGATTTCATTTGAGAGAAAATCAAGGCCACACGTCGGCTACATTTTGTCGCCGATATTTAATATTAAACGTTCATGGGAACAATGACAATGATCAAATGAGGGAAGGCTTCTGCACCTCTACGCAGCCGCAAACCGTTTCAAGCTATACGGGCGTTCTGTGACTGTCTTATATCAACAGAGCATTGAGGTGCAATCGCGACTGAATAAACTTCGAAAATAGCATCAACAAAAATTGTTTAAAATCCCATGATGACGTGCATCTGCCACGTGTTCAACATCCCCGTGAGAGTAACTGTTTCAAAGTGTCTTTACATCGTCGACCGAGCGAGCCGTGAACAGCCAGCCAGCCAGCTGGGCGACGACAACGCTGAAAAGAGATAATAGATGGCGGTATTTGTGTCTGCATTAGTGTTTTACGGCGGGCTCCATAAACAGGAATATATCAGATGCAATAAACCCCCACCCTCGTCCCCGGAACAGAGAGAAGAAGGAAGGTTCGACAGTGTGAGTGCATGGTTTATACAAACCTACCACTTAAAATCAAATTACCAAAGCATAAAACCTAACTTATGAGTTCAGTCTGGCTTGTCATAAAGCAAGGACTCGAGCCTGAGATCGGACTTCAAAAAGGCACCTCGGCGTAGAGGTGTAATAAAAATTTATGGAGGGTGTAATTATGTTGGCCGTGCAAACAGACTATCGTAAATCTCCGAGGACTAGTCGAAGTCGAACCGAGAGGAAGCCGTAGATTTTGTCCACAGACACCAAGACGACTGCGTGAATTTTGACTGTCGAGCCAGCGAAGGGAGAAGAAAGTTACTGTGCAACACTTACCAATGTTAACGTGGACTTTCCTCATCCACGGATACACCACGGGGTCCCTTTTAGTGTTTGCAGGGGAAGATGTGTTTGGACTGTGAGGGGGCTGCTCGCGCGACTCAGGCGGAAACGGAGGCGGGCTGGGCGTAATCGACACCCGGTCCAGTTCGACTCCAATCTGGGGAATGACCAGGCCACGAGGGGGCATCGCCGCCGAGGCGGGCTGCCCTTCGCGGGGACACCGCGTGTACTGCGAGTCCGCTTGCTGCTCGTGAAGCCGGCGATGGTACAGAGTCGGGTCCGGTTGAAAGGCGGTGGCCTCGTGTCTTTGGGAACCGTAATAGTCCGGAGAGTTGCTGGGTAGGTAGTCGCTGTGTGAGTACTCTTCGCACGGTGGGAATTTGGGGTCCACATAGTGAGAGTTGATCAAATAGGAGCTCATGACCATTAATGTCACTCTTTATGTGGAATCAAACCTAATATATAACTACAAATTATATTGCATCCCTTAACTCCGCGGTCATCCCTGTTCAGATGAACCCTCCTACTTTTCCTGTCAAGTGAACAAAGTTAAACGGCCACGTGACTGGAGCGAGCCAATAGAACGCGCCGTGGACGAGGAAATGCAGGCTTGAGTGCACACACGGCTCCGCACGCGCGCCTTTGTATGTTCTCGTTTTGTGTGCAGTCACAAACAAGTCTTCAAAACACTTTCCCTGTCCACCCGAGGAACCCCTCCCCGCCCCAGACACACACAACTCGCCTCTTGACGCATGCTGGCCCGCGACCTCCCACCAACGTGACATGCCACGACACTATCGCTTTCTTTCATAAAATCACGACTGCATGTCGGGCCATTTCTTAGAAATCAAATCATTTCATCGGAATGTGAACATCTAAAATTCATTATCATATTTGCCCTTGACCAATTCATGCTTTGTAAGTGGGCTATGTCAGGGGGTGGAAATATCATTGGACTGTAGCTGTGAAAGCTCTGTCTGCAGCGTGAAATGCATCACACCGACAAAGGTTATATTTCCAAATTCATCATCGCAGAGCTTTCCATTTGCATGCAAGGAGACATTCGTCCCATAGTTACTTGCAAGACTTAAATAAAACAATCGTTTAATTTTGCTGTGTTTCACATGTGCATACACACACACACACACTCACTCACAAACGCATGCACGCGCATGCATCTTATAATAGCATTGACGCAAGTCAGTTCATTTTCTACAAAGTTGCCTTCATACCTGGCCCACAGCCCTCAAACTTCAGCCGCTACATTTGGACAATAAAGCTGTTATCAATTGATATAGTCAGAAATAACGTAATGCTGGATGATCACGTTCACTTAGATTGATTATAAAATCATCTTCTCCCGATGGCACATTTTTATACTTTATATTATGAATAGGCCGATAACAACGTGGAATGTCAATGACTGTAGAATCAATCCTGTTTTAAAGCGTCTCCAACGGCTTTCTCGTTTCACATGATGGAGACATCGAATTTTTTTGTTTCAAGAAAATTGACAGTCCAGAGCGACGACCCCCCATCACACACACGCATACACACGCGCGCACACGCCTCACGCAAACACAAAAGATAGTCCCATTGACGACCTGTGCAGTCAACCGCTTCATTTTTCAACTGAAGACAAATCATTAATGAAGAGAATTCAATTCGACTAATTGTGTGCCTTAGAATGCTAAAGTTGGGTCCAATTGATTTTTCCTTCTTTTATACTAAGAAGGAACAAGAACGAAACTTGACAATTAGATTATAAAACCCGGCCCGTAATTACAAGTGCGTTTGTTTGTATGTTTTAATAAGGCTGGAAAAATATCATGACAAAATGTCACATGAGGCCTATATCTAAACTTCGTATACCTTCACGCCTCCTTTGGCGCAAAATTATCTGAAACCACGCCGAGCTATATGCATGCAGTGTCCAGCGGCGCCGTCGTGTGTAAATCTACTATATACTCCCCTAGAAGCGAATTTGTGATTGCTTTCAAGATTTCGACACAAATCCGGATCTACAGGGTAGATATAGAAGACAGGGTCTCTCGGGTATACGCGGCGTCAAACAATAATTATTGCTGTCGCGATGCCTCTCAAATTAAAACACTCTAAGTGAGTGTGTGTGTGTGTTTGTGTGTGTGCACCCTTTTTATCACGTGGGTCGTCTTGAACCTTCACGGCGCCCTTCACTATGCGTTGACTCCGAAAGATTGCTCTCTTGATGCATCGTTTCGTTGTCACCAGTATAAAATAAACCATCAGCTGGCTCGGGGTGGGGCTGTGGATAAATTAGTATGTATGCGGATTTGGAATTTGGTATCCTACTCGCATTATAAGGCTTTTTACCCGGATGACATACGTAGAAATAAAACGTTACAATTCTGCCATGCAAATATTGCACATGAACTTTTTTTTGTATTTGTTTTGTAATTGTTCAAGTGTTCTAAAAGTATGATCCGAAATAAAAGAATAAACGAATAAGTTAAACATTATACCTACATTTGGTATTGTGTTACAGTCATCATAATTGTTTGAATGCATGCCCATTTAAATATAAATTAATTCAAAAGCGAACGTTTTATTGAAAAAAAAAACGGTCAATCAAAAGTAGCTGCTTCAAAAATGAAAGAGCCATCAAATATGTGTCCTGAGTAATGAAAAAAACTTTTTTGAATCCAACACAATTTTCTTGTGCTTTCACATCGTTTTTGTGACCTAGATATTATTGCCCCCTTTAGGCAATATTGCTGGTCTCTGTTTTTCTTCTCCAAACAGTCGACCATATGTCTGAACTGAAGTAAAAATAAGAAGTGTGTACTGCGATTTAAAAGAGAGATACTGCATTGGCATCGAAACTCATTGCATCATTTACACAGAACTAAAATTGCCGTTCCATTCTCTTCTCTTCTCTTCTCTTCTCTTCTCTTCTCTTCTCTTCTCTTCTCTTCTCTTCTCTTCTCTTCTCTTCTCTTCTCTTCTCTTCTCTTCTCTTCTCTTCTCTTCTCTTCTCTTCTCGTCTCTTCTCTTCTCTTCTCTTCTCTTCTCTTCTCTTCTCTTCTCTTCTCTTCTCTTCTCTTCTCTTCTCTTCTCTTCTCTTCTCTTCAAAATTGCGGGTGCATTCAACTTGACCTCTGACTATGGCATCATCGCAGGTATCGATCAAGGTGTGTAGGGTGTGACTGTGACACTTCCTCTGCCTTATGTCAAGTTTGTCAGCAGCAGGCTTTGTTTAGGCTGCAAAACGTGTATAGTTCATGTGCAGGTCAATTTGCTGCCAGTCACTCAACAAGCTGGTAAACGTAACCGAATATACTTCGGGTTCCTTTTTTCTAGCAGTATAAATTCTTATCCAAATACGTATGACACAAAGAAAGTCAAAAGTCAAAGTCAGCTTGATTGTCAAATGTGCTAATATGCATGACATACAGCACAGATGACAACAATGAAGAAGAAGAAGAAGAAAATCCTTCTTTAACCCAGTCCGCTGTTGGTGGGGAAGTGGTTGTACCTCGATATTTTGTTGTGTGGTATTAGTTTGAAACGGCATAACTTTTTGTGTGTGTTAATTGATGGCATAAAGTCAATTAGGTAAAACAATTCATGTGCAAAATAGTCATCGAAAATGCCAATCATTATATATTCTTATTAATTACTACATATAGCCATAATCCGATATGTATATGTATACATCGTCACGTTACAACCATCATCTCCAAAAGAGGGCAATTAGAATCAGAAGCAGAAAGCCTGTATTCGTCTCACAATGGGGAAATGTGCAATTGCAATTCAAAAATGAAGACACATTCCCTTCCTTCCTTTCATTCCTTTCCTTTCTTAATAAACTCATAACACACATAAACACACACATAAAAACACACGCGCGAGATTGAAAAAAATAACTGTGAATGTGATAAAAATGTGAAAAAACGTGAATGAAAAAGAACTGGATTCTTACTGTAAATACCACAGACACCTTATTATGATGTAATACAGTTACATATATCAATATGCTGTTCTTATATTATTATATTTACACGATGTACGGTTTGTGTTTTTAATCTTTTCACCTCAGCCCAGCCCCTTTCAATTTCAATTTCCTCATTGTGGGACTATGAAAGGCTCTCTGATTCTGATTCTGATTGTTCCACAAAAGAAAATACCTTAATGAGCCGAGATGAATGTCACTTAACCATCTTGCACAACTTGTATTTAATATACGTCTTTTAAATCAAGGTTCATTCACACGCACGCACGCACACACACGCACGCACGCACACACACACACACACACACACACACACACACACACACACACATATATATATATATATATATATATATATATATATATATATATATATATATATATATATATATATATATATATATATATATATATATATATATATATATATATATATATATATATATATATATATATATATATATATATATATATATATATATATATATATATCAATCAATCAATCAATGCAAGAAGATAATATATATGAATACGTCCTAGAGACAGCTCGAATAGCCCACGTCTTGTTAGTCAGAGGACAAAGAAGTGGCAATGGCTCCTTTGTGGACTATTTGAAAAATAAATCCGAGATTGTTGCAGTGCTTTTGTCATGCAGAGTGACGTAGAGAATAAGAAAAAAAATGTGCAGGCCTGCAGGCCTGCACGTGAATTGGTTCAGTTGGGTGGTGTTAATACAAAACGTAAAGTCAAAAAATAAAATAAAGCACTAAACAGTCATCAATGACGTACAATGGTGTGTAAAATGACTGAGCTTGCAAATAAAGTGCACTATGAAATTGAATTGATAATACACGATGCAGTTTGCATCTGAGTTCACTCGCTGACATGACGTTGCAATTAAATCAAAAGACGCCATAAACCGGGCAGACAGCATCTTCGGCGGTTCTGCACCACGTGGTATCCCCAAACCCCTCACCACCTGCACCGCGTAATAACCACGCACGCGCAGGCACGCACGACAACCACAAGAGAGAAGCTCCTCACACTCCCACCATCATTTTCATACTTACTGTTGTGACGCTCTCGAATCCGACTCCAGTTCCACTTTCGGTCTATCGTCTTTTCGTTTCTCATTTTTTGTGAACGCATCTTTTTCGTTTTCTTGATCCGCAAAATCATCCCGGTAATTCTCAGCAGGCGTTCTTTCCCGTTCATTGCGACGTCTCCACAAGGTGTCTATAAACTACAACGAGAGAAGAGAACTTGTTGTAATTTTCCCGACACTCAGTCCCTCAAACGGCACAAGAAAAGACTCTCTTCAATAGCAGCCATGCTAAAAATAACCTTGGAAGTCGTCCCGGTGATGATGAAATCCAAGAGAACCGCGACACCACTTTGCAGTGCGCAACCGTGACGCGATCGTAATTAAAGACTCGACACATGTAGGTGGCGCGTCCCTTGGAGGATTTCCCTGCTTTTAATGCAAGCTGTTTCGGGCTCAGGACTGCCGAGGACTGCGTGCTCTCCAAGGCATTGACTCACGTTGAGCGCGGGCAAGCGCGTGTGCGCGCGTGTGCGTGTGTGTACGGGTGTGTGTGCACGTGCGCGTTTCCCAATTAATCTGCCGTAACGCTTTGTTTAACGTGCGAGGCTCGTCCCTGTTTTCAACGTCATGGTGTGACTCGTGACCTTCCGATCACCCCGAGCAAAAGCCCCTCTACCGCCCCCGTCCTTCTCCCCAGCAACCAGCCGTCCCCACCGTTCCCTCTTCCGCACTACGTCTTTCTTCCACTTAGCCCATTTCTCTCGCCTACTCATTCGTTCGGCATTGTGATTTTCGCTCCCTCCGTCATCGCAAATTGACTTGAGAGTCATTAATTTGAAGAAAAATGGCCGACGGGTGCAGTTGGGGTGGTCAGGTCTTTATATCGCTCTCTGAAACAGATTTTTCTTCTCTTCCAATGTCATTTCTCATTACCGTTGGTAGTGAAACAATTCATGAAATACGCTGGGTTTGCTATTGCATCGAGCTATGGGCAAATAATTATTGGATAACATGTTATATTCAAACTAGAGTGTAAATGTAAATTTCGGGCGGTATATGGCTTTTTTGTCATTATTCAAATCAATTTTAATCTGTAGCCAGATGTGCATCTTGGCCGACACAAATACACACACACACACACACACACACACACGCACAATTTTGCCTTGTGCACGTTTGACCGCATATCGTCTTAGAAAAAATCGTCACGTTGCCCCAAGAAAGGACAAAAGTATGCTTTGGCCATTAAAAAAAAATGCCATATTGATTCCCACTCACGTTACAGACAGACGCCAGAGCGATAGGACCTAAATCCAATCAATGGTGAACTCAGGATGAACCAAGTGGAAAGACAGTTCCCTCTAATGTAGTTTTTTTAGCATGCAATGCATGCATCCCACGTTTTGTAAATGAAGAAGCTGACTTGGAAGGAGGGTAAAGGACAAAAAATGAATCGAATATCGTTAAGTATTTTGCTCTCCTTGACGTCTTGGAACTTCGGATAATGGCAGGATGCAGATGGCATGTGGCTATTTTTAAACAGTGTGAAAAGGGGGTTATATTCCCTCAATATGAATCAGAAGAATACTCATCAAGGGACATTGTTAGAATTGGTTATATACACATGCTAAAAACATCATATGTTATTTCATTTCTACTTATTCTTATCAATTAGTAAGTCCATATATGTATGTAGTTTAGTTATGTGTATATGTTAATTAGTATACATGTACTCAGCTCGTACTTAGTTACTGTAGAAATCTAGCTGTTTGTTTCAGTCTAATAATGAATATTCATGATTGTATCTCACAGATGATAGGTCCTTTTCAAAGTGACATCACTCCTGTTGTTTATAAATGTCTGAGGGGAGCTCTCTCTCTAGCTTTCTCTCGCTTTTGCCTCTCTGCCCCTTGGCCTATAGCTTCCTCTAGCTGACTGATAATAAATATTCCTTTTTTTGTCTATCACCTTGCTTCCTGCTGATTTAATATTTAGACTATACAAATGGAGAGCTGAACCACAGGAAGAACAACATTTAACCCAACAGACATATTAGACAATTTATTTTAGGGGTTCACATTTATGATGGAATATGGTTTATTTAATAAGTAATAAGAAAGACACATCAGTGTAATCAACAGCCTCTTTCTTGTGCAATATAATGAGACACCACTCTCGGAGTATACATATAAGACTCTTCTCTGTAGCTTGGTATACATCCACAATTGAAAAGAAACAACATCTATTAATTTTCTACATCTCACATGCAGGGTCGCTGGAGAGCTCTAGGCGATCCGAACGAGCTTTGATGCATTAGCCTCATCTCAGTGCCTGAAATAAAGTCTGGCCGGACGCCCGGGGCGTGCGACTTTTACGTCGGGCGTACAACTTACAGAAAGTCTCCCGCCGGGTGGCCGACAAATTTTCCAAGAAAAAAAAAAATATATATCTATATATTTTCTAATCAAGCGTTTGCTTTATTCAATAAAGCAAACATTTGAACGAAGATTTTGAAATCTGAAAAATGTAATCGTTTTGGAAATTTCGGAATTTCGGTTTGTCAAATTGTCATATTCTGTGTCATATTCGGCACGGCAGCCAATCAGAAGCCTGCTTTCTGCTTCCGGACTTTCCCGAGCGTTATAGGAGATGCCAGCGTGACGTCGTTTGTTATGATCACGTGTTTGGTGGCTAACTTCCGGGAAGCCGATAGCCAAGTAAACACAAGAGTTCTCAGCGAATGCGATCATTGTTTTGTAAGCTTATGCCTTTTGTTTTCAGTTTTGATGAATGAAAGTCTGATATAATGTGTGGTTGTTGGCTGTACAAACCATTTTGTGAAAGGATCCGGGTTAAAATTTCACCGAACCCCGATCGCCGAAGTAAGAAAACCAACCAGTTCATTTGGCAATTTTTTTACTTGGCACGGCAGCCAATCAGAAGCCTGCTTTGTGCTCCGGATTTTCCTGAGCGTTATAAGGTCGTGCATTTGCATATCATTTTCCAAAGTAGACGCACAGAACCTCAGCCCCAGAAGAAAGATTCAAAAGAAGCTAACAAAATGTATGACGCTACAAAACGTAAACGTACATTAAAAGCATGGTGGAAAGAAGACTTCACGTGGCTTGTAGCAGACGACGCAACGCAAACATTGCATTGTGCAACATGCCGAACAGTGTATGGACAAACGACAACTGGAGCAACAGCATCAGCAAGGGATATTTGTCATCAATTTGTCACATCCTAATTGGCGTCAGGTGCGCGGCCCTCCCCTCCCTGCTCTCCGGGCTCACTCACTTGATTCCAATCCCTTTGATTGTGCCTTCTGGCCACCCGTTCCCGCTCGGTCCTCGCCGGTGTATTCTTTCATTCGCTACCCTGTCACCCAGCAGTACGCAGGTTGGTCCCGCTCGTCTGTTCGGTTGCCTTACCTTCTGTTTTTGCCCTGCGTGTCTTAGTAAACCTTGATTTAACTATACTGTCTCCATTGTGTATTTCGGATCCAAACCTTCCCTTTTTTTCGTCCGTCGAGTTCTGTCGCCACTCCTCGAGCGGACGTGACAAAATTAAACAAGGGGCCATTTGTGGTAGGTACATCCTTCATAAAAAAAATCTTAATACTTTGCAAAAATGTATTTTTTGTTGGCTTATAGTGTTTCAAGTTGTGAAAAATGGGGCAGGCAACTTTTCAGAGTTGTCTGGCCTGGTGTCCGGTCACTTTTGTCATGAGTTTCAGACTGCTAATCTCCACGTAAAAAAAAATCCTGAATCAAAGGAAAAATATGCAAACACTAACACTGGGAAAAAATGTTTTGCTCGCTAGATATTATTTTGTCAAGTGCCTGCAAACAAAAATTATATTTGGGTGTAGGCCTTTATTTAAATTACAGTAAAGTCTCGTTATATCGATATTCAAGGGAGTCGGAAAAAATATCGATATAACCGGGACTATCGATATATCCGACCCTGTTTGCATGTAATTTTCTCTGTGCGTGCATAGAAATAGTATCGATATAACCGGGACTATCGATATATCCGATATCGATATAACGAGACTTTACTGTATATGTGTATGGTGTGTTGTTTTTAATTTGAAGGTATTGTCCATATTATTTGATTTCATAAACTGTGTCCAAAATGCAAAAAAAACACTTTATTGCACACTGAACCCGTAACACGCACTGCAGCAACCACCACACACTTTTATAGTTTTATGACCTATTTAACATTCCAGATGTGAACAGGTGTAAGCAAGATTTTGAAACGCACACCAAACCACCCAATAGGACCACATTCACCACCTCAGTTTTACCTCTTATAATTTCCATTCAACGCCCCCATCCCCACCCAGTCACTCGCTCTGCGCAGCCTTCTGCTTTTGTGTCTAGAAAAGGAAGGTCATGGATTCACCTCTCCTTTGTCTCTTGTCATCAATTCTCTCAGATGTAGCCCCTCCACACCTCTCTGTCGCCCTCCCCGTTTTTACGTTTGACTTACAGCAATTGGTTTGGAAAAGAGCTCGAGGAGCTGGGGAGGCAAAGCGAGGGCGGAACCCATGCACGACGGTAAACTTTTGACGCTTCAACTTCTTGAACTTTCTGCACTGTGTTTTGTAGTTGTCAGCCAAGAATTCTGCTCTGATAATCCTTGCTGCTAGTTCTTTGCCTGGGTCAGGAAACAACGTGAAATAATATTTTAATCGTCTCCCAGCTCAGACGTTGTAGGTTCGATCCTCAACACTAAGCTTGTGACCATGAAGAAGTATCTTTGAGCAAGACACTGACTGACCCCTAACTTGTTCCCTTTGGGCCTTGGGTGGAAACACTCCCATTTGTGTATCAACGCGCGTGTGAACGGATGAACGTGAGGCGTTGTAAAGCGCTTTGGGCACCATATGGTGTAGATGGTGTCAATAAAGCACTGTATAAATGCAGTCCATAATTACAACTGTCTTCACACTCCGTGAATTACACATGCAATTCTGTCGTCGGTGGATTGTAACAGTAAAGCGGATCTGGGATGTAGTCTAAAGTTAAGGGGTTTATGGACTGCATCATCTTGTCATCCCGGTCTCAAGCGGTCTCTTGTGGCAGCGGGGGAGAGGTGCATTCTTTGAATTCCCCCCTTGACGCACACTCAAGCAAGAGACAGACAAATCCCCCAAATTCCTTATAAGCATCAAGCAGTGGTTGGATGCCCAACTGTGGACAATGAGACTTCACCGTGGATGACAGAGAGAAACTATCCATTTTCACATCACTTATCCATAAACTAAATTCTTATTTCTCATGAATTGGAAATGTATCTTTCCTCATATAACTATGCCAACAACTATGTATTGATGGGCAGAACAAAGAAATACCCCTCTGTCAGAGCAGAAGGTAAATACATACATTTGAATATACACCCGCTGCTCTCAATACAACCAACAGCCTTGCGTGGCGACCTGCCAGCATATCTGGGGTTGTGTTCAATTAAACCACAAGGAGACTATTTCTGTACACTTTGGCCGTGGGATGGCTGGAAAAACAGACGCAATTGAATGCATTTTGATTCAACGCAGTCTTGTCCTGTGTATTAGAGAGAGAGAGAGAGAGAGAGAGAGAGAGAGAGAGAGAGAGAGAGAGAGAGAGAGAGAGAGAGAGAGAGAGAGAGAGAGAGAGAGAGAGAGAGAGAGAGAGTGAGTGAGTGAGTGAGTGAGTGAGTGAGTGAGTGAGTGAGTGAGTGAGTGAGTGAGTGAGTGAGTGAGTGAAAGACAGAGATATATTTCATTTAAAGCAGATTCTTTACTTACAGACAATGTAGGTGTTCAAATACCTGACATGTTTCGGCGTCTACTTCCGCCCTCGTCAGAGTGTTGAACACCTACACTGTCTGTAAGTATAGAATCTGCTTTAAATTAAATATCAAGTAGACAGGATGAACTCAGTACAACGAAGATTTATATTTCAACGAATCAGCAGAGAGAGACATAGAGAGAGAGCGATAGATAGATAGATAGATAGATAGATAGATAGATAGATAGATAGATAGATAGATAGATAGATAGATAGATAGATAGATAGATAGATAGATAGATAGATAGATAGATAGATAGATAGATAGATAGATAGATAGATAGATAGATAGATAGATAGATAGATAGATAGATAGATAGATAGAGCGAGAGTGAGTGAGTGAGTGAGTGAGTGAGTGAGTGAGTGAGTGAGTGAGTGAGTGAGTGAGTGAGTGAGTGAGTGAGTGAGTGAGTGAGTGAGTGAGTGAGTGAGTGAGTGAGTGAGTGAGAGAAAGATAGCGAGATATATTTCAACGCATCAGCAATGACAGTGAAAGAGAGAGAGAGGAGAGAGAGAGATTGAGAGAGAGAGAGAGAGAGAGAGAGAGAGAGAGAGAGAGAGAGAGAGAGAGAGAGAGAGAGAGAGAGAGAGAGAGAGATGAAAGAGAGATTTCGTCGCCATCAGCAATGACAGAAAGAGAAAGAGAGAGAGAGACATTTCACTGCAATCAGCAATGACAGTGAGAGAGAGAGAGAGAGAGAGAGAGAGAGAGAGAGAGAGAGAGATTTCACCACAATCCGCAATCACGACCCTTTCACCATTGTTTACCAATATCCGAGCTTCTGTGTTTGACAAATCTGTGTGATGTGTATTTATTTATCCAACTGGCCGGAGCTGTAATTTGTTTGCTCGTGGTAAACTTCCTTTCCCCGTGACCTGGAAATTGGGACAACGATGCACAAACAAAAACAATGAGTTGTTAGGGTCTTTTCTTTCCTCCGTGTAAGTGACATAAACAAACACCCGTGGGAGGGGGTTGACGGGCCTTTCCTCTCCGCGCATGAGCTGCGTGGCTGCAGTCTGTCTGGTGACCTCGCAATGACTCCTGGGTGGCGCATTATTCATGAGCCGCGATCAGAAGACGCGCTCCACAAAGCAAAGCAAGAGTCAAGTGGATTTTTCAGAAGGAAGCGTGTGTGGGATTGTGTTGCATTTTTAAGAAGTTTAGGCCAACTGTGTTTGTGTTACTGTGCTTACAACACCATAAACATAATAAATGCGCGAACTTTACTCACACGACGCCAGAAGAAGAAAAAGAACACCGCAACACGAGCCCCAGCTATGCCTGTATCCGTGTAGCGCGGCTGTCAAAGACAACAATACACTCCTTGATCACTCCTCCACAAAAGCTTCTGGAGCGGTCGACTCCCATACAAACACACACCTCCGCAATGCAAAGAAAAAAGGGGGCCGCGCAATATTTGTGACTCACCCCGACGCGTCATCACTTGCGGCCCAAGTGTGCAATCTTAAAAGAACAAGACAACGAGCCTAGTCACATAATACGAATCATGGTGGAAAGCAGTTCTTTAGGGTGGAGCTGCCTGTGTACACACACACACACACACACACACACACACACAAACACACGCGCGAAATACAAGAGAGAGCCTACAAGCGCTGCTCCAACGCTTTCTCGCGTCACGGCCTTTCTCGATTAGAAAATAGCCTATTTGTGTCACAGGCTCATACTCGCTTTTGTGCGCGCATGCGTGTGTGTGTGTGTGTGTGTGTGTGTGTGTGTGTGTGTGTGTGTGTGTGTGTGTGTGTGTGTGTGTGTGTGTGTGTGTGTGTGTGTGTGTGTGTGTGTGTGTGTGTGTGTGTGTGGTCATTAATTCCTATCTCATCACTGAAACGAGGAAGTAGTGGAAAAAAAGCACAAGGGAAGTTTGAACCTCCCTGTTTACCCAAGTGAAATTTTCTGGCAGATCTGGCCTGTAATTCCTGACACAACCATTTGTATTTACTTTTCTACCGATTAAGTGATGTGGGGAGTTTGTGGTGTAAAAAAACACCTCGGCATATTTGCGTCTTGTGACGGAAACACCTGCAGCAATCCAATAATAATTTGCCTCGATTAAATCAAACAGAATACATATTTGCAACAGAAAGAAGGACAGTTGCTAATTGCTAGCTAGCTAGCTATCTAGCGATACTAGATAATTATATAGGTATTGATATAGATATAGATATAGATATAGATATAGATATAGATATAGATATAGATATAGATATAGATATAGATATAGATATAGATATAGATATAGATATAGATATAGATATAGATATAGATATAGATATAGAAAGAGATGTAGATATAGATATATTTAGATAAAGGTAGAGATAGAGATGATTGTACAAATTGAAAATGAAGGGACGCAATCGAGTTTGTTTGCGTTGTTGGATTTTTTCGAAAAATCGATTTAAATCATTTGAAATATGCGAAGCACGAAGGCAATCATAATTGGGCATAGAGTGATATGTGCCTCCGAGGAATAATCGCGGTCACCGTGACAACGGTGAATGATTGACAAAGTGCCACGTGGCCAGTAGACTCGGGCATCGGTTAAAACTGTGGAATTAATATATGCAAACAGCGCTTTGAGGGGGTATTGGAATCTTTTTTGATATACCGAATGATTGAGTAATTTCTCACCAAAAAAATGATAGGAATTACACTAGACCATTATTTTTTAACGCTAAACGCTCTTTATCTGGATTTTTTTTTCAGATTATGTGTCATTTTGAGGGTGGTTCATTCAGAAATGTAAATTATTATGATATCTACTTTTTAATAAATAAATAAATAAATAAATAATAATAATACATAACATTTGTTTCGTTTGTGCTTTAAATATACATTTCATTGGATGTCAAAAATATTTATGGTTTACATTATCAGCACTGTAAATCACACAGAACATGAGCGCGTGTCGGCAATTAAAATGACCAATTGAGGATAATAACAGCGTGCAACTTGAACATTGCGACATTTAAAAACCAATCATCTCACGACTATCCGCTCGTGATCTGATATAGTTTCGACGGACAGGCGTATGAACTCCGAGCAAACTGTGCATGTATTTAATCTTGAAACTATTTTAAACAGTGAGAACTAATCTTCGAGAGCACAGTACAAATGGCGCAGTCAATGAAGCCAACACAACAAGACAACAGCGGGTTCATTGGGAATATTTCTACCTTGGAACACATAATGGCTCTGTAAGCAAACACATCAGCTCCCTTGCTTTGTCTAAGCGGTACATGAATAAAGAGTACTTACAGTATGCACACTTCCCTTCCTCCTTCATATTTTTCTCAGCCTCAACGGCGCCCGTGACCGTTGAGAGAGAGTGCCGACCGTGAAAGAGAATGCCGACCCAAGCGGGAGGAGTGACCACCCTGCATGCGTGGCCTGTGTTCGTTCTCCGCTCTCCCTTCCCTCTGCTTCTCCGCTTCGACTTTACTGACCCTTATTAGGATCCCCGTGAAGCAGTTAAACCGTCACTTGTTTTCTAGAATCTGGAATATATTGTACAATGTCAACTCCCCAAAACCATAAAACTAGTTTTATGGACCTCACGTGACCAGAGGACAGCCAGTGAGCGGTATCAGTCTGAGGCCTGAGCTTTACGACGCAACTTGAAGATAAAAAAGCACTCATCTGTTTGACATGGAAATGTCAAAGCCGCGTTCGTTTTCTGTGGGGCAACCTAAAAGCAGACGGCAGTTTGCTTGGAAATATCTCAATTCACGAGCACATGAACGGAGGCGGCAAATGGCGGTCATGTACTGATGAGTCTCCTCGAAAAAAAGGGGAAAAAATGAAACAAAAGGAGAGATAATATACATTAAGACATCAGTCGGTGAGTTTGAAAGCTTTTGTATTTTATTGCCTGCAGGTAACCGCGAAGGCGAATTTACCAGCGAGAATTGGCGAGATCTTCTGGTGACTCGAGAATTTGTTTTGTCCGATTCTGTTGGTCTGATCTGACATCTGGGACCTGTTTTATGCGTGTTTTTTTGGAACACATTGCTGGGCATTGGACGTTCTGTAGGCGGTGAAGCTGATGAGGAAATATAGGTGCAGTCTGAGTGAAGTGGTTCCCAATTTGAACAAACTAGTTTCTTGCAAAGTTGTTTGTGGATAAAACGTGATAAGACGACATGATGCATTTCAATCCAAGCAGACAAAAAAAAGCAAGAAATGCAAACGGAAAAAATAAAATATATGCAGGGGGCCCGTTCTGCTTATTGAGAGAGAAGCTAATCCCAAAAACGTGTTGCTGTCGAGTCGTTTCAGGAATATTTAATCTGAATGGTGCCACGGTGGGACATTCACCTTCAAAGTTCGTGTTTATACGTGTTTGGTTCAACTGGGTCGGAAGACTGACACCATTGATGGTGTTCATCGTGTATGAAATAGGCGTTTGCAAGGTTCCTTCTTTAATTTATATCGCAAGAACTGGTTTGTTTAGCACACGCCATTGTTTAATATTTGTGCTATATATAATGCGCATTTTATAGGAGTGTTTTGCGTCATTTCGAGGGTGATATTAGAAACAAATCAGGATATACAGCACACTTGTACTGCAAACCACAGCACAATAATAATATTTTAATAATAAACGTATCATTTTATCCACAAAAGGACTGAAGAAGATCAGATTTATCTCGTGCTACTGGTACATGGCAGCCATACATTTAAAATACACTTTACACACGCCGCACGTTGACAATAATAAACACTTAGACTTGAAATGATACAGAAGTTTGAAAAAAAAATCCAGTTTACACGCTAAGCAACCCCAAAAATCTCAGAAATGTCTCTGACATTAAAATATCTGGGATGTTTATTTGGGAAGTAGGCTATGAAGGCTCAGATAACTTACAATAAACATTAAAAAAAATGTAATATAGGCATTACCAATTTCCACTAAGCAACAGGTAAAGGAGTTATGAATAAGTACGAGATGCGAGATGTCATTGCGCGTTGTGTGCGAATGTGTGTGTGTTTGTGTTTGTGTGTGCGTGTGCTTGTGCGTGTGCGTGTATGGGTGCCTTTTTGCCTTTCCTCAAAGGCGGATATTCACTTTGAAAAATCACAAACCAAGAAGGCTCCACCAAGTACCACATTAATAGTTCAACATTAACCTAATTTACATTATCCCCCGCCATGCAGAAGGAATGAAAGTGTTCTGTTGATACTGGATCACAAATGAAGTCTTCTCAATTTGTACAGCATTGATTTGGAATCCCGTTTGGGGCTCTGAGTTGCTTTGCGTTTTTTCAGCCACTTTGTTACTGTCATTGTTGGCCTTTTTGTCTTCGGTTTCTCTCTGGTTAGATGGAAAAAATCACCTCATGGGTGGAGGATTTACAATTTAAATGAGGAACCCGATAATGTTAATTCATCCTAAATGCTAGAAAGCTGGCCCGCCAGTGACAAGATTCATAGTTTTCAGTTTGTTGTCCTTCTTCCATTTCATCCTTCTATTTTGGAACCAAATTTTAATTTGGCGCTCGGTGAGGCAAAGCGTGTGCGCGATCTCAATCCGCCGCCTGCGTGTCAGATAGCGGTTGAAGTGAAACTCCTTCTCCAGCTCGAGTGTCTGGTAGCGGGTGTACGCCGTCCGTGCACGTTTCCCGTCAGGCCCCGTCATATCTGAGGGTTTTCAAGTGGACAAACAGTTGAGGATTGTTAGCAGTAGTAACACGTTACGTTATTTTGAATGAATACAAAAAACAATGGACACAATCAACCGATTTCAAACTGTATACAGGAGCACGCGCGCACTTTTTAAGTGACCTATTTGCATCATTCCGTCTAAAAGGGTCGGGAACCAATTTCAAACGGTACCATTTGCAAATCGCATTTCATTCTCACTCAGCTGAAAGGAGGTCTCGCTTTACAATGTCATTTTGCGTCATCGTCACCCCATTTCTCCTATACCCGTTACATGCAGGGAGTGGGGGGGGGGGTCGTCAAGGTGTCCCTTCTTCTGCCTCACTTCCCTAATGAAGTGCCTAAACATGAAATATTGCATTAATTTTCAAAGCAACAGCCTCAAAAGTCTTTTCTGGCCATGAACCTTTTTTTGTCCATGTTTTTCAGCCGTGACTGCGTCTCATCTGCACTTCTCCTGTAGCTTTTACTGCCCGGTTTGTCGCTATCTTGGCAGATTTACGACTTTTTTTTCCGTGGGATTTTCGAAAGCAGAAAGACAGAGGCAAAGATTCACATCGCTGGATTCGAAATGGAGACAATGAAGAAACAAAAACACAAAAGAACGGTGCAGGATTTAATCAAAGACGTGCTTGGTTGATTTACTGTTTAGTCACCGATTAAAAAGCAGAAGCCACTTTGAGGTTTGGGGATCTAAAAACGTATCTGGTTTCTGCTGCGGCTAATTAAATATTTTGGGAATGTGGTGTGGTTTTATATTACATAAAAGCGGCCACGAATCTACTGAATATGTGCACCCATTAACTATTCATGATGGCGATCGTTACCGAGTGTCCAGATAATGACACGAATGCAGCAATGTGTCGTTTATCACCACTTGTGCTGGGAAAATATAGACATGCTTGTACCATGGCTAACGTGCAGCTTTCTCATCCAAGGGAATATCTGTGGAGACTCGCTTCCCGTGACGCTGCCCGGGTTTGAGCCGGCCGCCTGACCACCCTCTTGTTTCTGCGCCAGTTGCGTTTGATGATCACCCACGGCCGGGTGGATGGGCTGCATTTCGCTCGCTTCTCTTGTACTCTCGTTCAGCTCCGCGAACCGCCGCGTCGCCCTCCCGCCGGACGTGGGCGAGGGCAGGTCAAGGGAGCGAAGAAGCCCGCTTCTGGTTGGTTCCGAGAGGGGAGACGAACTCCGACGACTCCGCTTACTGTCTCCGCAATTCGTTGACGAGAGAGGGTCTCTCGCGGAGCCGACGGAACAGCCGGACGACTTTCTGAAACTGTTCTCGCTTTCCAAGGGGCTGAAGCTCCGAGCGTCCCCGTCGACTCTTCCAAAGTGTCCTTCGGCGTTTGAGGCATTGGCGTTGCCACCTCCCCGGCTTGCGACCGTCAAGTCCATTCCATTGTAGCCGTAGCCGTAAGAACCAGTCGCGTGATGCGCGGCCGCGGAAGGATCCCCGTAAGCCCCCAACGCACCGCTGCCCGGTCCATAATTTAGCAGTTGATAGTCGGGGCCATTTGGGTAGCGCCCTGAGAACGAGTTTACAAAGTAAGAGCTCATTTGGGTTGTTTTACAGAGTTGCTTGGCTTAGAGTTCAATATCTGGGGATCTTAATTTGTAGGATTCCCGGTGGTCCCAATAGAACGCTAGCACTTTCATCGATTTACGATGTACAGTATTAGTGAATTATGGCGATGCACTGTACTTGCTTTTTAGCTATGTATGCGCCGTCCAAATATGGGGGTGGGGTGGCGAGTATGTGTTTGAGGGAGTGGGTTGGGTAGGGCGGGATGGCGCGCCGAGAGCTGCTGGGAGCAGTCACGTGGTTTTGTTGACCCGTCGTAAATTCTTGCCGATGACTTGGAGAGGTAATTCATGTTCGGAGGTTTCTAATGATAAAGGCATGGGCGGGGGCAAGCGCTCTCTCCCCCCCCCCCCTCTGTCAAACCCGCACGAGCTCACGTACAACTGCTGCTGAGCGCAGAGCGTCACCTACTGTCGTTAGATTTGATTGCAGCGACGTTTAACTACAGCAGAACTGATCAAGCACATGGGAGCCATTTTATCAATAAAATCCGGCCATCAAGTTAAAAAACGTCACTTAATGAATCCTGAATGTGGTCGTGGATGACACAGTGTGCTGTCTTTGTTTGACTCCGAGAGAGTATGTCAAATAATTGGGACTGCATCATGGAGACTCGTTTTAGTCAAATAAAAATAATGCGTCTGTCTTTTGGCTTGCTGCCTCCCCACATCTGCAAGAGAGAGAAAAGTGTTGAACTCGATCTGGGACACCGCATTGGATGAGAATGTGGTGATTTATCAGTAATTCATTTGCAAGGTATGGTGAAATTCAATCACAGAGACGTCAAGTCTCCGGTGTTGTATATGCGATATTCATTCTGCTCTTCATGTATACGCGTTTTCAAAGGTCATGGCGTGTGATGATTTCCACAACGTTTGATCTCGACACAAAATATGATGGTTAGAAAAAAAATTGAGAAGGAAAAACCACATACCGCCAATGAAATATGTTTCAAAGTTTTCAAAGGCATGAAGTGGCAAATGTTAAAAAGGCCGAACTGGTGTGAAATTCGAATATACCACTGAGCTAGAACATTCACATTTTTTAAACGTTTGAACAGCTGGGACGAGGCAAAACATCAAAACTAAAATACATATTATATAAATAAAATTAGTCATTTAAATATATTGCAGCTACGATTTTATTATTGTGAGCGCTGAACATTTGATCAGAATCCTATCATCTTAATATGTAGGGTAATATTATCTTGATGAAAATGTTTTTAATTTTTAATATTTTTTTTATAATTAAGTGAAGAAACACTTCTGGTTACAATGTAATCAGATAAACGACCAAATCATTCCAGAAATGTACTTCTCAGGAAATCCATCAATACAACACAAGTCGATTCTTTGCAAGAAAATACCAAATGATTTATTTCACACGAATATGAAATTGTTTTGAATCACGTGTCAGGCGTTTCTTTCTCGTGGCAAAACTGTTTATGAGTTTATGAGCTACAGGCACTCGACTGTAGAGACTGTGAAGTAAGATGCACACACACACACACACACACACACACACACACACACATATATATATATATATATATATATATATATATTTTTTTTAATTTTGAGTTGAATCCCTCTTCGAATTCAACTGAAACCCTCCTCTCCTTCCGGATGGCACATACGCCGGTCATGCAGGGGACAACTATGGTTCAAAGGGTCAGGAGGACATTGTCCACTTTGTCTGGGTGAAGTGTGTTTTTATGGCAGACGTGTCTGGCTGCACGGCTCGAGGCCAGGTCAACTTTCGCCCCACCATCAATTAGCTCGGACCACCAGCAACATTGTGCCTGGTGTCATATATATATATATATATATATATATATATATATATATATATATATATATATATATATATATATATATATATATATATATATGCTTAACAAAAAATCTGCACGCTTAAATTAAATTATTTTACAGTTTATTGGACATATAGGTAGTATTAAGTACTTGACAAACACGGACATAATAACAATAAAACAATGCAAAAATCCCACCCCATAAAATATACAACTTCGAAATGTACACTTTCCTGAATATTTTAGGTAGTTTAAGTAATGCCAGCAATGTTATCGCCCCCCCCCCTTCTCCTCATCAGTGCCTATTGAGAAAGTAAAAACGGTCAAGTGTTACCTTAATCCTTTTGTTCCCAAACTGTGTAAATGCTCATTTTATTCTGGGATTTGACTCTGCTTGTTTTATAACCTCCAGTAGATATTAAAGGTTTGCTAAACAAACACGCAGTTTTACATTTGTTGTCTCGTCTCCCACTCAAAATTTAACAGGCGTTATTTTAAATTGGACCAAAAAGCTCAATAGATTTCAATGATTTACATTCAAGTGCCTAGCATGGGGAAAAGGGATAACTCATCACTATTGGGAATGTAACGTGAAATGTGTTGTTAAACATCACATCATCGCCCAAACTGCTTACTTATATATTAATTGGTTTCAAACCATTAAGCGCTCAAATCAAAATGAACAATTTCGCCCATCGGGATTCACAGTGCGACCATCTCAGCCATCCCGTCCCTCTTATTTTCCTTTTAGACCTCACAGATACAAACGAGGTGTCCTCTTTGTTTCTTCTGGTGTAAAACAATACAGTGCGATGAATCGCAGGTTTACTTTACCAGAGTTTTAAATTCAAACTGATGGCGTTGGAAGGAATGAAAGACGATGAGAATCGATTAATGAGAATCTATTTTCTTTTCCCCGCGTTTATGACTGTCTACTTCGTTCTTTCATTGTATTACTCCGTCCGTTTGTCCTCTTCGTCACCTCCGCTCACTGTGGATGACGAGGAAGATGAAGAGTTGATCAGTTTATTCTCCTTCTTCCACTTCATCCTCCGGTTCTGGAACCAGATTTTAATTTGGCGCTCCGTTAGGCAAAGCGCGTGCGCGATTTCGATTCGCCGCCTGCGCGTGAGATATCGGTTGAAGTGGAACTCCTTTTCCAGTTCGAGTGTCTGGTAGCGGGTGTACGTCTGTCTCCCACGCCTGCCAGGACTGCCAAACGCCCCTGAGAGAGAAGGAGTGTTGGAAAAAGGGGGTTAGTAGGGTGACGAGATTGACTCTGATTAAAAAAAAAAACATATGACGAGTTATAGGGCTGGGAAATTAACATGTTGAATGTCAAATATATTTAATCAGAAAAAACGTGACATTTATGATCAATTATACTCAAATACGAGCTGAAATTATGGACAAAATAACCCTTGGCATCATTCGTATTTATACAAAAAGGGGAAGCTAAACGAACAATCACATTTCCACGATATTGATATGAGTTTAGCACTTTTATTTCACACGCGAATAAGATTTGAGTTATTGATCCTGAAACGGTTAAACAAAAAAACACTTTAAAGTGTGTGTTCTTGCAGAATCGCCAAATTTGCCCTGTTTGTCAACACGTTGACTTTTATGGTTTCTGTGTAGATTTTTCTGAGAGTCACGATATAGAATACGATCACATCGTAAGCTTTGCAGCATCCCCTGGAACCTGTCCACTTATAACGTGAAAAGACTACATTATATATGTCACTTTTACATTACTTCAGTTACACTCCTTTTGTACAGATTCAAGTATGTGTGTACTCAAGTATGATTTCTACGCAGGTGCAGCAGATTTTCAGCATTTTTCTGAAGTTCTTCTTCTTCTTCTTCTTCTTCTTCTTCTTCTTCTTCTTCTTCTTCTTCTTCTTCTTCTTCTTCTTCTTCTTCTTCTTCTTCTTCTTCTTCTTCTTCTTCTTCTTCTTATTATTATTATTATATTATTATTATTATTATTATTATTATTATTATTATTATGATTATGTCTCAAAGGAAACACAAAGGAGGAATATCTATTGGCGAGACGTGCCGTTTTTCATCATCTGCCTTCTTTCTTGTCGTCTGCACGGTAGCAGCTTCGACCGGCACGAATAGTTCCAACCCAAACATACCCGTTTTACGACGGACAGTAAAATATCGAGCAGTGACTGACGGGGCAACAAACGGTGATCGTAAAACAAGTCATGGGAGAGCAGGAGGAGTAGGAGGAGGGGGGAGAAGGAAGAGGAGGAGGAGGAAGAGGAAAGGGAGAAACTCAAAGAGGAAACAAACGTCAGTTTTATGACGTTAGATCATAAACTATGCAAGGAAGATGCGTCGGAGTAAGAAAGGGACACTCACCGTTGCAGGCGTTCATTCGCTGCATCCACGGATAAATGTGGGCTGAGCCCGTTTGCTTGTCATTCAAGGTATCTCCGAAGACCCCCTTGCCACTCAAAGTCGCGCAGTCCGTCTTGCGGTGCATGACGTCGTGGCTCAACGCGATGGGATGCTCGTCGAGGCTACAAGCGAAGTCCTTGTCCCGGTAGAAGCTGGCGGCGGCCGCCGCCGCGGCCGCGGCGTACTCGCGCGCGGTAGAGCCGGTCGAGGCCCCGACGCCCACCCCCGCGGCCGTCCGATGCCCCCCGTACCCTCCGTTGGCCGCCTGTTGGTAATAAGTAGAAGGCGGGTAGGGCTTGTCCTGCGCGCCACCTCCGCTGGCGTTGAACGCCGTGACGGCCGCAACTCCCGGGTAATGTCTGAGCGGGCGCTCAGTGGCGTATCCGGAGGAATAGAGAGGGATTTGACCTAAGAGCGACTCGGCCGTCTGCCCGCCTCCACCCGTTCCCGATAACGCAACGGGGAAAGAAGAGTTGACAAAATAGGAACTCATGAGGACAGTCGGCAAGGAAAGTGGCCAAGAACGGAGGCGACGAGCAGAGGGCAGGACGGCGAGGGCGCCAAACAATAACAACGCGCACGCGGTATGAAAAGAAGGAGGAGTAGAAACGGGGCTATCGGCTAGCAGCTAACGCTTCTCCCTCCAGTCCTCCTTCATCCGCTTCCCCAGCCTGCACTTTATGATTTGTTGTGTTTTATAGCCGACACTTCGACGGGCTGCTGCTATCACTTAGTTTATCGCGGATTGGGAGGAGGGGTGAGCTTGATGAGGGTTAGAGGGGACAGGGGGAGTCTGGGTGGTGCGGAGAACGCGCAATAGGAGAGAAGGCGAGGGGGGCCGCGGCGCGGGAGCGCGCGCGCGTTCTCGTGCGTGCGTGTGCTTATCAAGAGGAGGGTTATATGAGAGGTGGAGGCGAGCAGGCACCAGCTGACCACACCCTGACCAATGGGAAGGTTGTACGCCTGCGTGGCCGTGACCAGAAAGGACGACGTGTGCGCGCGCGCGCGTGTGTGTGTGTGTTGGCGCGTGCGTGGCCCCTTTTCCCATTTCCACTTTCCAATCTCCCTTCCTCTCTTGCTAATTCGCTTCCAATCTACTTTTACAGTCGTCATCTGGTTCCCGGTGACATTGCGCAATCAGCCTCGGAGTCTTTGGCGCGTTAAATTGATTCTCTTTCTCCCTGTAACACCCGTCTGTTGGGCCCCTTAACAAACGCACTTATGTGGAGCGAAAGCGAACTGAAGCCTCCAGGGGTATGTGTGTGTGTTGCGGGGGGGGGGCGGTACTAAATGGCAGTCATAAAACATATTCCTTGCGCTTTTCAAATAATACATAGCACATTAAAATGATTTCAGCGAAAATATTTCACACCGCCGCTCGCGCGTGACCCGTGCCGGTGATGGTATACAAAATTCTAATGCTGCATTACCGGACTTAATCTGCGATAGGTTTTGCGGTATGCACGCATATGCAAATGTATACGGGCGCCTTAGACTTTGCATTGTAAGTGAACGAGGAATTAACGGAACTCAATGAATCGTGTGAGGTGCTTCTCGTGTTTTACTGCCACGAGGAGAAACGTTGCTGCGTGTGGCTCTCGTGCGAAACATATCACAAGAGTGTTGCTGAAGAAGCATGTCCGATTTGATTTATGCCGCCTGTGAATTATTGTGTCGATTTGTGACACTGACGGAATGCAAAGAAGACCACAGACGAGAATAAAAGTAACAGTCCTGATCCTCCTTGTGAGCATCCAGTCTATTTTTGGCCTGAAATAAATACGCAGTCTTCACGAGGATTACAACACATCCATTGAGGGTTTCTTTATATCATGCTTTCGTTGTTCCCGTACAAGAAAGTCAGACGAGTCAGTCTGCATTTCGTCGTCGGTTTGCAAAATAAATGCGCAGTGCATATTCTGAAAGAAACGGGCTACAGTTTCAGTGTGTCTCCTTCTCTTTGTTCCCTTACAGCCCCCGATTTGTCTAAATGGGCATACTGCAGACAGTATGGCTGACAAATAGAGACAAAGACTCTATTTTTACTTTTAGTTCACTGCGTCCCACCCCCGCCATTCCTGCGTATGCTTCATGCCTTCTCGCCCTTCTCGCGGCTCTGCGAAGTAACATGGTCAGATAATAAGTTTAAAAATGGAAGACGCGCAAAATCACACGTATAGAAAGATACTGGAACTTTCTTTAGCCCCCTACCCACCGCACACACCCTTTTGCGGTCGTTCCCTCTCTTGCATCTCCCTGCAATGGCAGGACGCTCCGTTTCCTCTGTGCTTTGTGAGAACGGGAAGCCGCAGTATTGTGTTGGAGCTGACTGCGGTTTAATCATTAATGACTCCCAACTCTGCAAAGGAGGAGGGGGGGGGGGGCAGCGCACGATCAGAACGCGCCACCGTAATACTACTTTTGCTCACAATACTGTGCAGCCATGAAGTTGTTTTTGGCTTTGACGATGCAGCGTGGACATAACGGAAACGTCCCAATGCAGCAGCATGCGTGGGCATGCATGTCGCTGATAAACATCAGCAGGCGCGTCTGCATTGGGAGCCTTTTTCAAATAACCAAATGTGATCAGATATTTTGTCAAACGGAATTCCCCTGCTGTTTTTTTCCCCACAGCATTTGGTTTTAAGGATAATATTTTTGAATTGGACATTATAGAGCGAACGTTGTTCATTTGCATATATACTTTTTCGGAAATAATTATCTTAATCCAACCGTTTTGAATAGACAAATGCAATTGGCAAAATGTCAGTCATTGACGTCATTGGAATAACTTTAATTTAATGTACCGGTAAATATTTTGTGATATCCCTGCTTGGAAAAGGGCTATGGTCACCATATGGCCTACTCGTGCCTGCCCTTTGCTAAAGAAAAATAAATACACGTCTTTAAAAAGCAAAATAATAAAAAAATGAATCAGATCTAAATGTTGAACCTTTTCAGTGACTGTGATTTTTACAGTTAAAGTTGAGTTAACCATGTTATCAGGTTGCATGAAAGGTTTACATTTGCATGAAAGGTTTACATTGGATAGACGGGGTTCCTGATTCCTTTATATAGTTTGTATTCGTGACTCTTCAGTTGTCAAACTTCATTCTTGACAAGACTGTTCTTGTTTCTAAAATTAATAAGACGATCTGAAAAAAATATTTTGGAATTTTAACCATTATAAACAACCACTCCGCCCACTCGTCCCGGCAAAAAAAGTACAAGTACCACAAACAAACATGAGCCCTTTCCTGTAACACATGTATAGCCTCATTGCATTTTGGCAGGATGCTCTTTGGAAACAGATGCGTGGAACACCGACTGAGAGAAACTTAAAAGAATCCGAACACAAACTAAAAGAATTTTCATGGCAACTAAATTCCAATGGAGCCAAACTTTTGAGGCCTCTTTATGGCTTTATTGCTCTTTTCACCACGTCCCTGTATACGTGCGTGCGTTTGTGTGTGTGTTTGTGTGTGTGTTTGTGTGTGTTTGTGTGTGTGCGTGCGCGTGTGTGTATGTGTGTGTGTTCTGTCCTTTGTGCTGCACAGCACATTTGTTCATCTGGTGTTTGCTACAGGCCTGTTTTTATAACTTGTCCCCCATTCCTTGGATTTTACAAGGAGTCAATAACAGTCATAAAGCAATAAAAATGGCAGCGCGCGCACACACACACACACACACACACACACACACACACACACACACACACACACACACACACACACACACACACATTGCGTCTCTTTTCGGTGCACCGGCTTTTCGACGGACTATTTATGCATAATTATTGTCAAATGATTTAGTTTACTCGTAAATTGCATTCATTAGAGATTATTTTTTGCAAGCGAAAAACGGATTTGCATGTGCGTTTAAATGCGACCAAACAACCGACGAAGAAAACCGATCCAACACAGTCAATTAGAACCTCGCTTTTCCCTATTTGCATTCGGAAGCCATCTCTTTAGAACATTTTAATGAAGCTAAAATGGACGAATACGTCTCGTTTACTAAATGTATTTGAT
Source organism: Hippocampus bargibanti (assembly GCF_051943395.1). Classification (NCBI taxonomy): domain Eukaryota; kingdom Metazoa; phylum Chordata; class Actinopteri; order Syngnathiformes; family Syngnathidae; genus Hippocampus; species Hippocampus bargibanti. The sequence continues at coordinate 15,267,117 of NC_142750.1, forward strand.
CAGTATGTTTTTGTGACTTATTTCTTTTTACCAACATAGCCAAACGGTCCTGGGTGTCCTCTGTGTGCCTTTGCGCGTGTTTTTCTTGACCGAAGCCGCAGCAAAATTGGATTGGATTGACCTTTATCACTCTCGCAGTGGAGAAATTTACATTTCGCAGCAGCAAAGTTATGAATGCACTTAATAACAAACCGACCGACTTGAATTTTGGTGCTGTAATTTACGCGTCGTTTCTACGGAGCGAAAGCTCGCCCTTCACGCCGTCGTGAGCTTGTGGTTGCGTCAGCTCGTCAAACCAACCCCGGGGCACGTTAACGATTAAAAGGAAATTCAAGGCACCACAAAGGTGGCTGCGGGCTATTTTTACTCTTTCTCTTATAACGACGACAAGGAACTGACGCGTGTAAATGGAGAGACTTTATATGATTGTTCTTGGAGCTAATCTGCCCCGTTTTGCGTCTTGAAATTGGTCAACCAGTCACACTGAGGTTATTGCGAGAAAAAAAAAGAACACTAGCAGAATTATTATTATGAATAGTTATATTAGCATCACTATTATATATATTTTTTAACCTTTCAACATATTCATATTTGACCATCACGGCATGCAGCCTTCATGGGTTTACATGTTTTTAGTCTGATGGATTCAACACTTTTTAAAAAGCTATTGTTCCAAATATCTTTAGACAAACAAGATTTTTTGGGACAAACTGAAAACACAAACAACTGTTTTGTAATGTGTTTGTAAATGTGTGAATGTGAGCGCCCTTGAGCACAATCACCGACTTTCGTTCCATAAGAACCGTAAACCCAAATCAATGCTTCGCTCTGGATTTCTAAACGATCCTTGCAAAACCATTCACATGAAGGCAATTATTTACACTATTCTGCCAATTTCATACTGTCACAGGAAAAAAAGAGTTTGGGATAATTACTTCACTTTGCAGAGCGCTATAAATAAGGCGCATGCAGGTATAAGATGTCGGTGAGGAGTACAACGTAGGGAGCAGGAAAACGAGAGGTGTGTGAATTTGACGAGCCCGAGGAAACGCGGAAGTCAAGAAAGAGGAGAAGGGGAAGCACGAAGGAGACTTATAAAATTCCAAAATCACTATAAAGAAGTGTTTGTGCTCTTAGGTTAGCGTGTTTTTTGAACGATTTGGGTGTTAATAGGTTTAGAAATGGTTCTATTAGATTCACAGTCTCAATTTAAGCATCAAGACGAAAACCGCGAAAGGCGAAGTGTGATATATTGCCTACTTGTAATCTAATTACAAAGCAAATCCACCGGCGGGGCTGGCT